>NW_015171503.1:1262615-1290369 GCF_001447785.1 Gekko japonicus | reverse complement strand
TTATTAGGTTGGGTTCCTTGAGACATTGCCTAATTAAAATATACTAATAGGCTGTTATAGAAGGCCCAAGTATCACATTTAATTTTCTTAAGTTATGTCCGTGTGACTTTCAGTCTTCTAAAATGAAGCTGCTATTTTTAGTAAGGGAACATAATCCCTTTTGCTTAAATCAATAAATAAAATGTGATGCTGGGCATTTTGAGACTTGCCTAAGCTAGTGTCTTTCTGAAGTGCTGCAGTGTATGTAGTCCAGGGCACCGAAGTACCTCCCCTGACATGCTCCAAGCTTTTCAGAAAGTGGGCAGGGTCATTGTAAGACAAGGCCTGTTACTGGCTGCCCTCATTCAAATTAAGTGGTTTTCCATGCAACTGCAGCCATAGCCACTAATCATTGTGTAGTTCTATTCCTCCTTCAGGCTTTCCTTCTTTTTATTACATCCCTTTCTTTTTCTCCCTTGGGCTTTGTTTAATTTCTTTTTACCTTCCTTCTGTGCTCTTGTAAAGTGAGGACAGAGGTACTGTGTTTGATGCCTCCTCCTACAGCCGTTTAGGATAGTGCTCTAAATTGCCTCTCAGAATCCCAAAGGTGCCTACAGGCTCAAAACAGTTTGGGACTCCTGGTATAGTCTCTTCAGTTTCTCGTTGTGAAATGATCTAAAGATTCATGTGTTGTGTAGTGGTTCTGTGCAACATGCTTTCACAGCTAGGCACTACTGCAACAAACTTCATTTAATCAGGTCTGTTCTTCCTTTTTGCCTGTGAAATGTTTTTAGGGTGGGAATGAGAATAATTTGTGACAGATACACTATTGACAATCTGCTGGTGGAAAGTATATAAATCGCATTGTGTGAATTAACTGGCTAATGACTGCCTTTTCCTTATCTTTGTCTTAGCAAAGTTCAGTGATTATAAATCAACATGGTCCCCAGATCCCATAGGACCCAATCCCACTCATCTCTCCAACAAGATGTGGAAAAACCATATTTCCTCAAGAAACACTACAGGGCTGCCCCGCCCACCTCCTGGTCTGAGTAATCCAAAACCATCCTCTCCCTGGAGCAGCACAGCACCCCGCTCAGTCAGGGGGTGGGGGGCACAGGATTCGAGGCTTGCCTCTGGTGAGAATTATCTCTTAGTAGTATTATTTGGCCATGGTGGGTGCATGTTCCTCAGAATTAGTAGTGTGGATATGATGAGACATTCTGTAGATAAACAGTTAACTGTGTTTGCTTAACAAAGAAAGCCTTTCACGTTGATAAATGGACTTGAGTTATCTGGAACGTTTCCCAGATGTTGCTGGAGGAATTAAGTGAAATGTTCTAAATGCTATTGCAGGGGTCCTTGAAAGGATAAATGAGGATCATGTATTACATTATTTAAGGGCAGTCTGAAGAAAATAACATGCATGCTAAATATGCTGAGTGAAATAATGGTCTTGGGTGATTCATTGAACCTGGCATGCAACTGTCGATCTGAAGCTCAGCGGAGATCGCTCAGTGCAGGAAATGCCTGGTCAGCAGATTCTGGTGCTCTTGGGGAGGGGGAAGTATTGTGGTGGGCCTAGGCGAGGTTTTAAGGGAAGGATGCGGAGAAATGGAATGGCTCGGCACCCTTCCACCCTAAGGCCCATCCCAAGGGTGGCTGGCAGTGGGGCTAAGATGGAGAACCCCCCTCTGTCATTGGTGTTGTGCAATGCCAGGTCTATTAACAACAAAGCTACAGTCCTTCGGGACTTCGTAATGGGACAACGAGCTGACCCGGCATGCGTGACCAAGACCTGGGTGAGGGAGAGGGAGACAGTAGCTCTCACCCAGCTTGCCCCTCCTGGTTTCTTGGTCCTCCACCAATCGCGGACTAAGGGGCGGGGGGGAGTGGCTATTTTCATTCGGGGGGCTTATTCCTTCAGGGCGCTCCCGGCTGTGGAGATCGCGAGCGTAGAGTGTCGGTGTGATGCTGGAGGCTGAGGAGAGTTTGGCAATTTGGGTGGTATACCGACCGCCTAGTGCACTGGCCAATAGCCTACCGTCCCTGCTGGAGGCCGTATCAGGCTGGGCGTTGGAGCACCCTAGGCTGATGGTCTTGGGTGATTTCAACGTCCATGCCGAGGACGCGGCCTCTGGCCGGGCTGCGAATTTAGTGTCGTCCATGGCGGTGCTGGGACTCTCTCAATTTGTTACGGCCCCCACGCATCGGGCCGGTCACACGCTCGATCTGATCTCTGCGGCTGGGGTGAGGGTGGATCGGATTACTGCAATGGCAGTGCCATGGTCGGACCACCAGGCCCTGAAGGCCCGTCTGAATGTTCCACCCCAACCCTGCTTAGGTGGCGAGCGGATTTTTGCTCGCCCGCACTGCCAAATGGACCCTATGTGGCTCCAGATGGCTTTGCGTGATCCGAAACCCCCTGGCGGCTCGTTGGATGAGCTAGTGGAGGATTGGCATGACTGGCTCTCCACGGCCATCGACGAGATCGCTCCCAGGTGTCCTCTCCGAACTCGTATTCGGCGGGCACCCTGGTATACTCAGGAGTTGCGCCAGCTGAAGCGAGAGCTGAAACAACTAGAGAGACGGTGGCGTCGCACTTGCAACGAGGCTTCAAGAACATCCTATAGGACGTTTATGAGATCCTATGAGATGGCAGTCAAGGCCGGAAAGAGAGATTTCTATGCGACCACGATTGCATCTGCTAGCTCACGCCCGGCACAATTATTTAGTACGATTCTGTCGTTGACAGCTCTGCCACAGGGCAGGCAAAATGTTAAGGAATTGGATATCGGCTCGGTTCCCCAGGGCACTCAAGGAAGCGATGGTCCACCCTCTCTTGAAAAAACCATCTTTGGACCCGGCCGAATTGGCCAACTATCGTCCGGTGTCCAATTTGCCCTATTTGGGCAAACTTATTGAGAGAGCGGTGGCGATACAGCTACAGGGCTTTCTGGATGACGCTTCTGTCCTCGATCCCTTCCAGTCCAGCTTTTGCCCTGGTCATGGAACGGAGACGGTACTGGTCGCTCTGACTGACGACCTCCGTGGGCATCTGGATCATGGCGGTGTGGTGGCACTGTTGTTGTTAGATCTGTCGGCCACGTTCGATACGGTCGACCACCAGTTGCTAGCCCACCGCCTCGCCGACATGGGGATTCAGGAGCTTGCCCTTCAATGGTTGGCCTCTTTTCTCCAAGGTCAGGGACAAAGGGTGGCGATAGGGGATCAGCGGTCCCGGAGGTGGCCTCTTGAATGTGGGGTACCTCAGGGGGCGGTGCTATCCCCGATGTTGTTTAACATCTACATGCGCCTCCTTGCCCAGATTGCCCGGAGTTGTGGGCTTGGGTGTCATCAATATGCAGATGACACCCAGCTTTATATGATGCTGGGCGGCCGGTCGGACTCCACCCCAGATGACCTTCACCAAGCGTTACAGGCCGTGGCTGGTTGGCTCAGACTGAGTCGGCTGAAACTAAACCCGGCAAAGACGGAGGTCCTGGGGCTGAGTCGGATTGGTCCGGGGATGGGGCTCCCTCTCCTGACCTTCGATGGGGCGCCTTTGGCGCCGGTGTCGGAGGTTAGGAATTTGGGTGTGCTCCTGGACTCCTTAATGATGGAGGCTCAGGTAGCAGCCACTGCCAAGTCGGCCTTCTACCATCTTCAGCTGGCGCAGCAGCTGGTCCCCTTCCTCGACTGACCGTGATGACCTGGCCACAGTGATCCATGTGACGGTCACCTCAAGGCTAGACTACTGTAACACTCTCTACATGGGGCTGCCTCTGTCGCAAATTCGGAAGCTGCAACTAGTGCAGAATGCTGCAGCCAGGCTTGCTGATGGGTCTCCCTAGACGGGATCACATCTGGCCTGTGCTGAAAGCGCTGCACTGGCTGCCAATGGTGTACCGGATTTGCTTCAAAGTGCTGGTTCTTACCTTTAAAGCCCTATATGGCCAGGGTCCGGCCTACCTAAGGGACTGCCTTTCCCCACATGTTCCCCCAAGGGCATTGCGGTCGGGGAGCCAAAACCTCCTCGATAACCCAGGCCCCAGGACCATCAAACGTGCTGTGACCAGGGCCAGGGCGTTCTCGGTGGCAGCTCCTACCTGGTGGAATGAGCTCCCAGAAGATATCCGGGCCCTGCAGGACCTTGTGCAGTTCCGCAGGGCCTGCAAAATGGAGCTCTTCCGCCAGGATTTCGAGTAGGAGCCGCCACCACCATTATTCCACCAACGCTTTTTCCATCACCGCACTCTACCACCGCTGGTGCGGGTATCATCGGGGGTGCGAGACGTCCCTGGTGGATGACAGGGTTGTGGGGACATATACTGCTGTTTTTCTGTTATAACATCTTCAGAGCACCATCTTGGTTTTATGATTCGGAATGAGTATTGGAGCACCGATATTTTTAATAACTGTGTTATGTTGTATTATTGTATTTTTATACTGTTCTTACTGTTTTAATCTGGCATTTATGCCCTTGTTAGCTGCCCTGAGCCTTCGGGGAGGGCGGGATACAAATCTAAAGAATAAATAAATAAATAAATAATTTCTGTTAAGTGGAGTACTCCTTAGGATTTGTATTTAAAATAAAGTTCTGAGGTGGTTCTCAGCCAAATCTGGACACAGATAATGGTTAGAATTTACATGTCAGTTTCTCATAATACTGTTACTTTTGCTGTTTAACAATCTGCAGCCTCTACCTGGAGCGATGGTGGATCAGTTCGCCCTAGCTTCTGGCTGGTTCTTCACAATCTCACTCCACAGGTATTTCCATTTTTGCTTCCTAAGGTTGATGGAAATAGTAAGCTTCACAGAACAAGTTCATTAGGGCTTTTTTCTGTTCTTCATCTCAGAAACTGTAGAATTCTGAATTGTTCATAATAAATGGCTTTGCATTTGCTTGAGTAATCACTCAGGCAAACTTGTGTGACAAGTGTGTTTAAGACATAAGGTACCTGCTAGTAATTGTAATATCTCGGTTTCCACTTTGTACATTTCTTAATTTGTGAAATAAATTGTGAAGTTGTTTTATTTTACTTAGGTAAGGGAACAGTTCTGTGAACACAAAACATAGTGATTATCACCTAAGACTCCAGCTTTTTCAGGAAACTGTCAGAACTAGGCTGAACTGCAGTTTTCTCCTTTATGTTTCCATAGTGAAACCACAGAATGTTTCTAGCACTGCTGCCAAATACACAGTCTAGTAAGGCTGCTTTAACATTTATTTGTGTCTTTGATTCTCTCCAGAATAAATTATTTTGCATTTCTGGCATGAACACCTATTATAGCATCCCATGCAGATACTAAGAACAATTAAAATGATTCCCTGGCAAGGAATACTAGGATCCTCCTATTTTTTTCTTTCAATCAAGTGACAGGTTGCGCCTCCAACACTGGGAGTGGGTTGGGTGGGAGCTTTAATTCAGCTGTAATTAAAAAGAAAATATAGCTATTTCCCAATATTCCCGAATCAAAATACTGGTAAATATTCAGGATTTAGATTCAGCAAAAATGTGGGAATCCCAATTTTTGGGGGGTCCAATGGACCTGAGGAAAAAAAAGAGAGAGAGGATCAGCTGGGGCGGTGGAAAATGAGAGCTCCGTGCCACCCCGGCTGAACTTGGACTGGCTTCTCTTTGCAGCTCGGTTTAAACCAAGCTGCAAAGAGGAACCAGCCCCAGCCAAGGTGGCATGCAACTGTCAGCTCCCAATGCCCCTCCAATCCTGGGCTAGCTTCTCTTTGAAGCTGGGTTTTAACTGAGCTGCAAAGAGGAGCCAGCCCCAGCTGAGGGGTCTCCCCGCAGGCTTTGCTGGGGCTCTGATGGGCAGCCCAGTTTAAACCAGACTGCCCAACAGAGCCCGCCAAAGAGCCAGTCCTGCAGGGGAGAGTCAGTTTGGTGTAGTGGTTAAGAGCAGCAGGCTCTAATCTGGAGAACCGGGCTTGATTCCCCACTCCACCACATGAAGTCAGCTGGGTGACCTTGGGTCAGTCACAGTTTTCTCAAAACTCTCTCAGCCCCACCTGCCTCATAGGGTGTCTGTTGTGGAAAGAGGAAGGGAAGGTGATTGTAAGCCACTTTGAGACTCCTTTGGGTAGTGAAGAGTGGGGTATAAAACCAACTCCTCTTGTTTTTCCCCACAGGCTCTGCTGGGCAGCCCATTGGATGAAGCCCAGTGGATGAAAAAAAGGCATTTAAAGGGATTGTGGTCCCTTTAAATGCCTTCTCAAAGTGGTGAGTTCACTTGGAAGTTGTTTAAAGGGACTGCAATCCCTTTAAACACCCTTTACCTTCAGCCATCCAGTGGTCCCAAAAAAATCCTGAATATTTTTGGATAGCCAAATAAATACTGGGCTCTATATCTGGCTTAAAAATATCTGGGAAATACCGATTAGGTGTTTTACGGATATATTTTCCGGCTCAGTATAGTCGGAATGCACACCCCTAGTGATGATAGGCTATAGAATAGTTTACTAAAGGAAACCTCCACATGTATAGGCTGTGCAAGGAGGCAAGATTGAGAGCGGCTATGCCCAATTTGCTGGTGTTTCTGAGAGACTGATAAGCCACTACCTAAAACAAGATACTTGACTACATGGATCACTGGTCCGATCCATCCAGGCACCTCTTATGGTCTTTTTCATGAGACAGCTGGCTATAAACTGAAAATAATCTTTATTTTAAGTGCCAATATATTTAGTCTAGCGTTTTTAATATACAATTTTTAGTTAAAGCCTATTTTATATGAAGATTTATGTAATAAACATGCAGAATTAGTTGTTAACATGGCCCTAAGTTATTTCTAGCACTGACCTGGATGGTCCAGGCTAGCCAGTCTCATCAGATCTCAGAAGCTAAGCAGGGTCGGCCCTGGTCTGTATTTGGGCTGTGGCTCATTGGTAGAGCATCTGACTGGCATGCAGACCATCCCGTGTTCTATCCCTGGCATCTCCAGTAAGGATGAGGGTAGTAAGGGGTGTGAAAGATTTCTACCTGAGACCCTAGAGAGCCACTGTCAGTCTGAGTAGAAACTACTGACTTTGATGGACCAGTGGTCTGATTCAGTATAAGGCAGCTTAATGTAATGTGGATTGAACAACACCAAGGAAACCCAGGGTTGCTACATAGAGCCAGGCAATGACAAACCACATCTGAATGTTTTTTGCCTTGAAAACCCTACAGGGTTACCATAAGTCAGCTGTGACTAGACAGTACTTTCCACCATTACCAAGTTGTTGCTATAAAAAGCAATCAATTTAAAAGTCTTGTATAGGGAGCACCCTTCCTTCATTGCATTCTGCTAACCTACTTGAGGAGGAAGTTCTGCCTCCAAAAGGAAACACATTACAAAGTGTAATTTGAAAGGAATTGCAAAACATTGGTGTCTCAAGACCATGTTACTTGATTTTGAATTTGTCATGGGATCTCCTGTCTAGGGGCAGGTTGGTTCATTGGTTGTGGCCCTTTCTTGATGAGGTCTAGTCTAAACAATACAGTCATCACATGGAGACTTCTATTTTCATGAACATATTTGTTCATTTACAAGAGTTGCATGTGTATTTGAGTTGGTAGCTTACCACCTCAGGAATTCTGTGATGATTTCAAATTACCTTTTTTAGCCTGTGGGAAATAGAATGTTTGCATTGTGCTCCCAGGAATCAGGCTTTTAGTACCTGTTGGCCACAGAATTCTAAATCCCAAACCATCCAAAAGAATGAAGACCAGCCATCTGTGTTCTTATAGTTCCCCTTCAAAATAATGGCTTCTACAACTTCTCCTTAGATAGTTAGCAGTGACCTATGGGATATGGAACCTACGGAGCTCTGAGAAAGCGGGGAGAGAAAACATACTGCAATGGGAAAGGTTTTTTAAAAAATACTTTACATCACATAATGCATATCGTGTTTTGCAGCAGTTAGTAATAATGCCAAGTATTTTTGTCAGACATTGTGTCATCAGCCAGATACATAAGTTCCATTGTACAGACCAGGCCTAAAATCTCCCTGGTTATATCCTACCTGGATATACAGGTTTAGAGTTATTTTAGCTCTTATGAAGTCACTAACTGTGGGTCTTTCCAACGAAGCTTTTGTTGCATAGATC
Source organism: Gekko japonicus (assembly GCF_001447785.1). Classification (NCBI taxonomy): domain Eukaryota; kingdom Metazoa; phylum Chordata; class Lepidosauria; order Squamata; family Gekkonidae; genus Gekko; species Gekko japonicus. Next base: position 1,282,282 of record NW_015171503.1, on the reverse strand, counting down.
CTAAAAGGTAGAGCCATTCACTAGAATACAGCTGTTCGGTGTGCCCCAAATGAGCTTCTTCTGGTATGGGCAAGGTAGTAGGAACTACTCCCCCCCCCCATCCCTTTTCATACCCATTTAGGAGGGAGCTACGGGGGGGGGGGTTGCCTCCATCTGGAAGCACCATCTGGGGCAACTGGGTAATCAACCCAGTCACTGTGTTCTAGAATTCAACAGTTTGTTTAGAGGAAAGTAGATAGTTTCCCCACTCCCCAGAGTTCAGCAAAAATGGAAGCATGTATCAAGTGCTGTAGCTCAGCTGCTGTAAACATAGGTAATTGAGCAGAGTGGGATTGGGTTTGTGTGCCATGCACTGGAGCAGTGGCTCCTTGCCTGTGACCTGAAGTCCTGTACTCAGCCCTTTTTCTGATGGATCCACTGATCTACACCTAGTTGTTGGAGGAACAGGGCACTGCACTCTTGCGCTTCCCAGCTAGGAGTGTTTTCTGTTGCTTTAACCAATCACAGCAGTCTTGATGGTGGTTGTGAGTCCATTGGGCTTTGCAGTGGGTCAAAAGATCATGATCGACCATTTTGAACACTGCTGTAAGGTCAAGCAATAGCAGCAGCGCTGACCTGCCTCAATCCAGCTGTCTGGAGAGGTGGTCTGTGAGGGCAGCCAGCACCATCTCTATCCCATGGCTGGGGCAGAAGCTGGATTGGAATGGGTCAAGCACCGATGTGTCTTCCAGGAAATTCTGGAGCTATTCTGCTACCACTCTCAATTACCTTGCCCAGAAATGAAAGATTCAAGACTGGGCTGTAATTGGGAGGATCCATAGGATCCAGAGATGGCTTCTTTAAGAGTGGTGTTACCACAGCCTCTTTTAATCCCTCTGGGTAGACCCTTAGATCCAGGGGCAGATTGATAATGTCTATCAGGGGGCCCTGTATTCCCTCATCACTGGCTTTCACCAGCAAAGAGGGACACAGGTCTAAGAGGCAAGTGGTTGGCCTAACAGCACCCAGAACCCTGTTGACATTGGCTCGGGAGAGTCAGCTGAAGCTATCAAATTCTGAATCCAAAGAAAACCAGGGGGCCCTCCAGTTCACATACTGTTATCAACATTGGCCGGGAGGTTGTGGTAGAGTGACAAGACTTTATCTACCCAAATGTTTGCAAAAGCTGAATTCCTAACAATTTGGGTTCTCTCTGTGAGAGAGGCTAAAGATCTGATTACCCTAAACAATTGTGCTGGGCAGGAAATAGCAAATGCTATGGAAGCTGAATAAAATTCCTTTTTAGCAGCCTTCACCGCCACCTTGTAGGATTTCATAAACATCCTATAAGATGTTCTTGTAGCTTTGTTGCGAACACGGTGCCAAACTCTAGTCATCTAAGTTCCTGCTTCATCCCCCTGAGTTCTGTAGTATACCAGGGGGATAGTTTAGGTCGAGAGCATAGAGGACGTTGGAGAACAATTTCATTGATGGCTTCAGAGAGACGGGAGTGCCAGTCCTCTCTCAGTCCTCTATCTAATGAATTGCCGAAGGACATCGGATCCCACAGAGCATTCTAGAACCCAGTTGGGTCCATTAGTCTCTGCAAGTGAGTGTAGATCAGCTCGCCGCCTAGACAGGAGGGGGCTGAGACACCCAATAAGTGTCTTAAGTATGGCAATGTGCAGCTGAAGTGCTGCAAGGTAGAGAAGATATTAACATGGTAATCAAACTTCAAGATTAATTATAACTTAGGGGTTTTAAAATAAAAATCCAGCAAATAAATGTAAGTTAAACTCATAGCATAGTAATACTAGTGTGGAAGGGATCTCTTGTCCAAACGAACATTCTAATCTTGTACTTTGAGGCTGTGAACCAAATGGTTCATACTGTTGAATTTGCTGTTATTCATTGTTACAGTAATTAGCTGTAAACAAACTGTCTCTAGTCAACAGATGAGACTTTGCCCTGGATCAGCTGGAGTCTACAGTTGACTCAGGTGTTGGGAAAAGAAGTAGTTAGATTGGGTTCTAAATGAAAAATCTTGCCAAGTAACTTAGTTGTCATTGTTTGGTTTACAGAGAAATCAAGAGGAAGTCACAGTTATAAGGCTTGAGACAAATTCCCTCTCAACAGTCAGAAGTTCACATTAATTTCTTACAGAATTTACAATATATTGCCTGATATTACTGTGTATGGGGCATACGTTTTGGGGTATAGTCACATGATTTCAAAAACAATGCATTACAAAAAAAACCCCTTCTGTTGTCTTTCCTTTTCTTTTCAAGATTGATGGGTCAACCCTGAGGACCATCTGCATGCAGCATGGTCCACTGCTGACATTCCATCTGAACCTGACCCAAGGCACCGCCCTTATCCGATACAGCACCAAGCAGGAGGCAGCCAAGGCCCAGACTGCACTGCACATGTGAGTAATGTATCTTTTCTCCTTAGTGCTCTAAATACAACTGACATTGAAATGTATGTGTTGGTTCCTTTCTTTATGAAGATCTTTTTTCAGAGACTGATTAAACTGATCTTATATTACAACCGTAGCAGAAGTATACTTTTAGAAATGGATGGAGAAGGGAGCTAGTTGGGACATAGTATTGTTTTTTCGTGCTCATAAAAAGTCATTACTCCGGTAAAATATTAATCCTCAGTCTTTGAAGATAACCAGTTACATTTGAGGTTTAATGGCACTCATGCGTGATCTAAATTGGCTGTGACTGTCTAGAGAAGAGACTAGGGATTCCTAGAAGAAGTTGAAAATGAAATGGGTAGTACCATACTGCCCTTATAAGACTTGTGGTGCAACTACATTTGGAATGCTGATTACAGGGTCTGGTAATCCCATGTAAAAGAAGATATTGAAAAGATGGAAAAGGCACAGAATGCATGAACAAAAATTATTAAGGGGCTCAACTTTTCTGTGAAGAGAAGCAAAATTAATTGGAGCTTCTTAATTAGAAAAGTGATGACTAAAGGGGATACACTAGAGCTTTGTAAAATTTAAAATAATATGGAGAAAGCAAGTCAGCAAATAAAATTAATTGGTGGTAGATTCCGGTTACACAAAATAAAGTAGTGAGGCACAACACAAGTATTAACATGACACGTTAAACAAATGCAAGAATTATGTAGTAGGAACCTACTTACAGCAGCAGATAGTATGAACTATACACAGTGGTATAGTCTATAGTCCATAACCCTTTACCCAAGCTTCTTTTTGAACCATATTGTTACAATGGAGCCCAATTTTCTTTACAAGAAGACCTCTTGAATAATTCAGATTTGCGTACTTTGTGGAAAGCCAGGAGGGTGGAAGCCTTTCTGTCCTCATCAGGCAGGCCATTTCATGTGAGAAGGTAGTGTATTATGTGACTGAACTGATCTAAGCTCAAGGCAAGTCCCTTTTGTGGCCTTTTAGCTGTCTTTAGGCAAACAAAAAAAATTCCACTAATATTGTAGGTTTTTCAAACAGTCAAGTTAATGTTCTGTACAAAAACAGTAAAAAAGCACTGTATAAATAATGCAATCAAAGGCACTATGCTGAAGTGCAAAGAATATTTATATAACACAGTGTGTACAAACAGATACAATATAGTGTATACATATGACATACAACAACACAGATAATTTCCCCTGCATAGATAACATGAAGGCTTCTATATATTGAGCACTAGATGAAGGTAAATATTGTGAGTTCATAAATTATCTTTGATTAGGTGTATTAATTGCCGGGCTGATTATTATTGTTATTGTAGCTGTATGGTACAACTGAAGAAGTATCAACGAAATGAAGATTGGAATTCGGAGTCTTCGTCCCATGTCCTGTGTGCCGGCTTCTTTTGTACACTCTGTGTTGTTGTATGTCATATGTATACACTATATTGTATCTGTTTGTACACATTGTGTTATATAAATATTCTTTGTTCCTTTGCACTTCAGCATATAGTGCCTTTGATTGCGTTATTTCTACAGTGCTTTGGTTGTTATATACTATACTGTGTTATCACTTCTGTTCAAAAACACTACCTTTCAGTTAAAAACCAATTAGTGTTACAGTATTTTAAATTAAAAGAACCCTAAAAAGGGTATTTAGTCAGTATTTCATTTTAGGTTATCATTGCCTGTCTTACATAAAAGTTCAGCTAAGTATTCTGCTGCTAGAATTATTATTCTAATTTTTTTTTAACTTCAGTTATGCCCCACCTTTGTCACCAATGGTGACCCAATCTAGTTTACATCATTCTTCTCTCCTCCATTTTATCCCTCTCAACAACCTTGTGAGGTACAGTATTTACTCATATGCAAGACTAGGTTTTCCCCCAGGTATGCCTTTAAAAAAAAACAGCCTTGCATACAACTTACAATTATGTCCAGTAAAAAAATTGTGGGAATGTATAACTGGGGGGCATTGTGCATTTCAGGTTGCCTTCCTTTTGACTAAATATGGTAATTTAGGATGAGTGTGTATGTGACTAGCCCCAAGGTCACCTAGCAAGCTTCCATGGCAGCGTAGGACACTCTAACCACTACAAAGGGAAAAGATTAAATAGGCCAGGGCTTTGCTTTTTGAGTCACTGAGAATGCTCCCACTCTGCTTAATAAATCATTATTTGGCATGTGTATGTGGCTTTAAAGTGTGAATCAATTGAATTTATAACAAGCAAAAAAGTCAGGTTTCGGATGATAATGTTCTCAAATGTCTCACTTGTATGCCACAATTGCAAAGATGCAAAGATATGCCCAAACACCAAAGAAATCCTTCTTTGTTCGTTGTAAAGACGTCTACATCAGTGGAAGAACACAGATTTTTCCTATTAGATAGCTTTTCAGCGTTGTTTTCCCCCCAAACTTAAGATGCTTGGATTTGTTTTTGTTAACTTTTTGTTTCTCTTCCCTCTGTCCCCTTGTTTTTGTAGGTGCGTTTTGGGAAACACTACCATCCTGGCTGAGTTTGCCACAGATGAGGAGGTTAGTCGCTTTCTGACACAAGCTCAGCCTCCTACTCCTGCAGCAACACCCAGCGCACCTGCAGCAGGCTGGCAGTCTCTAGAGACAGGACAGAATCAGACAGATCCAGTTGGACCTGCTTTGAATCTTTTTGGTGGGTCAACAGGGCTTGGGCAATGGAGCAGCGGTGGTGGCAGCAGCAGTGGGGGTGACCTTGCTGGTGCTTCGTTATGGGGCCCCCCAAGCTATTCTTCAAGTTTGTGGGGGGTTCAAAGCGTAGAAGATCCCCACAGGATGGGAAGCCCTGCTCCCTTACTACCTGGAGACCTTCTAGGCGGAGGGTCGGATTCAATCTGAACTTAAAACTTTCAACTCTGACCTCGTGACCTTTTTTGGAACAGCAGCAGCACTAACTTGACCTTTTCTTTTTTTTCAACTTGCAATAAATACATTTTAAAAGGAAAAAAGAAAATGGAGAGAGAAAAAAGGTGGGTCATTGACAGGACTGTCTGAGCACATAGTTGCCTCCCTTATAACTTCAGTTTTTTCGTTTGGAATATGAATCCAAAAAGAGAACATATCACTCTTGAAATACTTGAATCATGAACGCCAACTTAGAAAGACAATGTGAAGCAAGTACACATACCATTTAAATCTAAACAAAAAAATTAAAAAAATTAGTTTCTAGTTTTTCACTTTTTCATGTTATACGGAAGTTGTTGCTAAGAAACATATATACTGAAAAATAGCTTTTTAACTTTGTTTGCACTGGGTGTGTTTGTGTCCTTAGGTCTACCATGTTGGGATGGGACGGGGCGGGATTCAAAAGCGTTGGGGGTGGGGTGGGAGGGGAAGACTTGACGGAGCCTCACTTTAAAAAACAAAAAAGGAAAAAAAAACACTTTGTGATTGGCTGGTTGATATATACCAGTATGTTCTGGCACATGTAACTGCCCATGTATGTGTGTTTCTGTGCAAGCGTGTGTGTGTGTGTGTGTGTGTGTGTGTGTGTGTAGGCGCATGATTGTGTGTACGGTTGTATGCATTCGTCTTGGAAAGCTGCATTGCTGTTGGTCAGCAACCTATCTGACTAGACTTAACTTAATTATGATGGTGCCTGTGACTGATGCAAAATCAAATTGACCTGTGTTAACAATCTGTCAGTTGGTGGTATTTTTATTTTAGCAGGGTACTCAGTGCAGTACAGATCTTGTTCTGACCCTGTCATAGAGCAACACACTGCCATATCCTAAGGATTTGGTGAAAGGGGTGCCAGTGCGGGGTTTTCGGGGGGGTGGGGGGGTGGTTGTGTTTTTGCTGTGGGGAATTCTGTTTTGCCTAGAAGTGTATTCGTGTCTCAAATGAGATATATTTTTTGTTCACGAACCCAGGCTTATGTTTATGACAAAGCCTTTCTCCTTCCAGGGAGACCAGAGGGAAAAGGGCATTGCATATTTTTTGTGTGACAAAGACCAGTGTAATGGTTGAGGCTTCTGTGGTTGTTAAAAAAAAAACAATTCCTGTACCTGTTCCTAAAGTCTGTATATGAAGATTCTTATCTATTTGTGGAAAACCCACCAAAAATCCAGGCTTAACTGTATTTCTTAAATGATCTGCTGTTTGTGTTTAAACTAAAATGTCAGTAGTTTGCTGGCCTGTCTCATATTGTGAAAGCTCATGCAGCAACCTTTGTTCTCTTTCCTCCATGGTGAGCGTTACCTGTGCCAGGCCTAGGTGTATTACAGCACCAGACCATCACTGACAGAAACGTTTACTTATGAATGTTCTTAAACCAGTGTGTACTTTGAGTGTTTTTTTTTCTCTGTGTATTTTCCTGTATATGTCTTGCTTAAGTTTTGCTTAGGCAGGCATACGACTAGCAAAGACTTCTTTTGTTTATAAAGTATTGCACCTTTATTATTTTTACTTTTCCCTGTACTGTTGCTTTTTAATGTCTGTATTTAAAAGAGAGGTTTTGTGTTGATTTTTGTTTTTTGTTTAAAAAAAAAACCCATCAGTGTAGTAGTACTCTGGGCAGGATAGGGAAGTCCTATAATTAATTCAGAAGATTGCCAGTGTGTGCACTGGGAATAGAATTGCTTGTTGTGAAGAAAGCTGTAGCAAACATTGCCTTTACACAAAGCAGTTTTGGGGAAGGGCAGGGAGGAACAGAACAGGAAAGGAGATTCAGGCATTCTTCTTTGAAGTGTTAGAACGTAGCTCTGGCTTTTCACTAGCTCTGCTTATGTTTGAATAACTAAGTGCTGCCATATTCTGTACCAGCAAATACTTACATAATGCAACACTTGGAAGTAGCAGATCATATTATATGGGATCCCAGCAGAAGTGTCTTTCTCCTTTACCATTGTCACTGTAAAATACAGTGATATCTGGTATATAAACGTAAGATTGACAGCAGGTACAGTTTAAGCAGAATTTGTAACACTCAAGTCCAAAGGGAGAAAGAATTTGTGGATTCTGTATGTGATGAACCCAATATCACAAAGACAATTGAATAAGTGGAATGCTACATTTATATCTGCCTGTTTTTGTTTTTTTACATAGTAAATCCAGGTGGTGAATGTAGACAGGTGTGTGTACTTAAATTTCAGCATCTGCAGCATATTACATGGACCTTTAAAAGCATTGTCTCTTAATTCTGCCTGTCATCCAATCTCATATGTTGAAACAAAATGTGTTTTTCCCCGGTTCCTGACAATTGGGTTTCCTTCTGGCCATTAAACATGCCTGCTCCGAAAATAGCTGTATTTGTCTCTGGGGCCTCAGTGTTGAAACCGTGCAGGATAAATGATAGAAAAAGCCCTGACCTAGGAGAACATGCAGCACCTCATGGCCTGGATAAGCAGCTTTGTGTTCCAACATGTGACTTGATACACAGGCTGGATCACTACTGTTACCACTCTCTCCTGCCCTATGGTCCCTTTGCCTGCACTTTGGATTTGTTGAGTTCATTATACTACGGTGAAAGCCGGGTGCTAGAGCCCCTCTTGTTTACAAGACATAATGAGGGATTTGAAATATTTTTAAAAAATGAAAAGCTAAAATGTTCTTCCATCACAAGCTTAAAGGGAAAAAAATTAAAACTTACAAAAAAAGACCAAATAGTGCGTGTGCGCATATATATGTGTGTATATATATGTGTGGGCATATATATGTACACACATACACACCCACACACACATATATATATAAAGATGAAGACTAACTCTGGGAGCATTTAACAGTGTTTTTGTGTTTAACATTTATTTTCCTGCTTTAAATTTGCAAGCATTCTCAGGAATTCTAGGGTAGGAAGCCAGTTTTTGAAGATGGTTTATTTAACCTTATCCTAGATAGGTGGCTGTTTCTTTGTTGTTAAAACTTTTACAAGTTCCTGAATCTTCAAAAATTTTAAATTTTTTTCTTTACAAAAAGCAAAAAATTTGAAAAACAAAACCTAATACACACAAACTTCAATTGTTGTCAAAACTGGGGATCAAATTTTTAAACAAAAGTACAAATTGATTACAAAAAAATCTCAATAACAGCAACAAAAAGTCATTATATTCTTAAAAGTCCAAGTTGTGAGAAGATTTATACTTGTAGAGCTTAGTCTCAAGCGGGAGTGTGTGTGCAGTTGTATGGGGAAGAGGATTGTGTGTGAATGAAACTGTAATCACCTAGCTATTTCACAATGAATATTAACATGAAATCTTCCTCCAAGCACCTTTTTTTACAAAAAAAACAAAACAAAAAAAAGTATATATATAAATGCAGTTTGGTTTGAATGAATAAGTCAGCCACAGTTAAGAGGAATAGGTTGGGAATAAAAGGTCGTGTTTCTTGAAACTGCTTTTAAGTTATAAGTGCTAGAGAAAAGCAGTATCTTTATGGTATCCAAGTAATGGAGCAGTTTTAACTTGTATTTTAAAATAGTAAAGGAGAAAGATAAGTTACTATGGAAGAATCCAGTGAAGTGTACATTGGGGGGGGGGGAATTGGTTACTGGTTGATTTTAATCATCATTTTGATGTTTGTTTTCTTCATTTTTTGGCCAGAGATGCTTAGATAGAAGTTTTGGGATGTGGGGAGGGGAAGCCATAGGTGCTGGCTGTGAGGACTCCCATCTTTTGAGAACTAGTTTACTAAAACTTTGTTCTGGGATGGATAGCTCCTGGCTCCCAGCACAGAAAGAGAAGGAATTAATCGGCTTGAAGTTTTTTTGAGATAGAATGAGATCACAAACCACTTTAGTGCCTTTGTAATATACCCATGCATCCTAAAAAGGTGGAAGGACACTTGCAGTACAGTTATTCCAAGGAAATGACTGAACCCATTTTCCTGTTAAATTTAAACAATTGCTCTGAGCATTCTCTATAAACGCCTCAAAGGCCTTTCATGCAATGGGTTACATACAAAGCTGTGTAAATGTTTTTTCTTGGAAACCCAAAGGGCAACGTCATGCATTACTTTATATTTTGTTTTGGAAATAGTAGTTTATTGGAATGTGTGAAGTACAGTCCAAGAGTATTTTCCCCCAATTACATCTACCTGATTGGTGTTCTGATAATTTAAAAAAACCCTCATGCTGCATTCCATAGGTCAGTGAACTCATATTTTCTTACACCAGTACTATATCATTGTGGGGGGAAATGTGACTCTTTGACATTAGTCATTCTTTATAGCTGCCTGTTGTGTTGTTTTCATCAAGTGCACATTAAAAAGTTGACCAACTGATTCTAAATGTGATCGGTTAGTGAGAAGGCTCCTTTTTGGACGGAAGGAATTGATGAATGCTATTTATGGCTGATAAATAGCATTATGGCTGAACTCCCAGAATTATTTTTTAATAAAATCAGGTCAGAACTGTTACTTGGCAAAAGGCGTTAGCTGACAACTGCTGAGCAAAATATAACCTTGAACACCTAGGTATTTCATCTTATATTGAAGGCATCTTTTACTTCTCAAGCATTTCAGCCTATGCAGATTAGAGTTGTTGAATCACATTGTTTGAAAAGTCAACCAAAACATTAGATTAAATCTTGATAACCTTCCATCCCTGGACATCTGAAATGTTTAGTTGTCTTATTGGACCATGCTAGGAACACAGCATTTGAAACACTGTTTCTGCTTTATATATGAAAAACACTCTTTCTGGCCAGTGTGAAAGGTTTTCAAGAAGCATAACTAGCAGACTGTACTCAAGAACAAGGGTAGGCAAGTCAAGGAAGAATTTGCAGTAACTGTTTCAATATGGTTTTCAAGAAGGAATCACAAACCACACTAATTAGGGGAAATGCTTTCATCAGCTGTGTTAATGGGTAATGTTAACATTTTTTATAACATAAAAAGACAGGAGTACTATGGGGAATAGTAGACTTGGCAGAATTGTCACTATACCTTCAGCAGCTTTGTTCTCAAAGGAAAACCAGCATAAATGTTGCCCTTCTTCCTTGCAGCAACCCAGGTTTTTTCAGGTTCAGGTTGTTTTCCTCTCTCTGCTTAAAATATGGCATATCTTGTCAGGTTCCAAAATCGGATTTGAATGGGTTTGGCCTTCCTATAATAATGCTATGACATGTTCCTGGAATGCTGCTTAATATGGCATCCTGATATACTTGGACAGTCTTTCCTAGCACATCTGTATAAATGGATGCTGTGAGCTTTTCCTGGTCCTTGGCTCCTTTTTTAAAAAGACTTTAAAGCATGTTTTCCCTCTGCCATTGCAACTGAAACTAAGCATAACTGTTAACCTTGGCTGCTTTAGCCATATCTGAGCCTGATTTACAATGGGGACATCCTTTTTCTGCAGCTTTTTAAAATAAATTCACGAGTATAGGTAGACATTTCCAGTTTGATTTCAGTTGCAGGCACTTGAACTGGTGAATGTGATAAGTGCTATCACATCTTTAAAGCCAAACTTCCTCTTTTTTATGTCCTCCATTGCATAAGCAAACATTGTCCTGTCTTTATTTTACACCTTTATTGTGCTTCCTAACAGTACTGTATAAATCAGTTTTTTCTGCTTTGAATCTTATCACTCCTTTCATTTTAGGGCCACTTCTGTCAATACCAGAGTATAAAATAGAAATATACAGTGTCAAGAAGGGGGACATTGCTGTACTAATATGGGGCTGGTGTTTTGGTTTGTTTGTTTTCTTTTTAAAATACATGAGGAGTAAAGGGCCATCGCTGCTCAGATGTATTTTAAAAGAAACGACTATAAGAAACGGTACACTTGTGTTCTTGATAGCTGGGTATATTTTTTTTCTCAGGTATTGGAATTTAGTTGAAAATAAAAGAAGTGGGACTTATAGGAGCAAATACTGCCCTTTATACATAGCCCTGATTGAGAGATTAATGCATATGTAATTTAACTCTCCTCCTGGAATCAAATGATAGTAACTCTCTTGAGAGCTATGTGCATACAGGGAAAGGGGGTTGCAGGTTCACACTAAGATCCTAGCTGAAGAGAGATGGTGCTATTAATACCAGTACCAATACACCTGCATTCCATGAAAATGCTCGATTCAGCATAAACTGAATATTCCTTTTAAGATTTTCCAGCATTCAGAAGAACTTTTTATTTTAATAATGGCTGGTCAGGATACAGACTTGTGGTTACCCTCTGGGAAGGTTCCATTTGGCTGGGATGTATTGTTTCTTGATTATATACATATAGCAACAAATGTTACCCAAAAGGATGCATGCTCTCTAGGGTATACATTGATCTGAATTGTATTTGTTGAAGGTAAAAGAACAGAATTAAAATGGTGATGCCATAATTGGGGCTGGATGCAAATTTCCTGTTCTGCTACCAGTGGAGCCTTCTTTCAGCTCCAGAAGTGTTATAACAGCGCAAGGCTCCTTGTGTTGAAAGAAAGCTCCATTATTCATGGAAGAGAAACATTGGATGCAGCCTCAGGTCTCCATGTCATACATCTATACAAGATTTGGGCAGCAAAGACCTAATACTGTATAATCTATTTCATGGGCATTTTGCAAAATGTCCTACTGTAGCAGTCTGTCTCAAAGGCTGAAGCCTTTTATGATGAAGTTTTGCAAAAATGCAGCATCTTTGAATCAGATCCATACGGTTTGGTCATGCAACTGTTGAATATGCAAGGTTGTGGCAGTATGTAGTGCTCAAGGCTGAGTGAGAAGACTTGGTTAAAATTAGTAATAGCCAAACTAAAGGGGTTATTCCCTCTCCTAGGCTACAAAGGAGAACAAAGTTCTAACCAAGGCTTTTGACTGGCCTGGTCCACTACAGTACTTATCAGCTGTCAGACTAAAGCAGGTGTTAGTTAAACATTATTCCAGCCCTGTGGGATTCTGTGCTGTCTGCCCACACTATCTGAATGATCTGATCAACTGTATGGGATCTATTCATGGATATATGCAGTTTCTGCACAACTGGGAGAACATTTAAAGAGCACCATAAACCACCAAATATGTGATATGCAATATGGTCATCATATCTGATGCTTGTTTCTGTAGTACAGCATATAAATGGGCCATAGAAGGAGAAAAAGAATCAACCTCAACTAAGAGCCAGTTGTCCTCTTTGTAGAGTTGTTAATGGTGATAGCTAGAGTTAGTCCCTTGTAGAATTTTACTGGTGTTTTAATCCATTGAGTTGGAATGTGTTTTTACTTGAGCCTGACAGCCATCCATTTAACACAAGCCAGCACACTCCAGATTATTAAAGGTAAATATTTGTGCCAGGCAGCCTGAGGGTATATTTTGACACTTGATTGACTGTGTGTGAAACAGAAGAAAATAGAGATGGGGGAACTTCCCATAGATGAACAACACAAATGGGCAGTGTTGAATTAAGAAGTGTTTCGTTTAAGCGCTTAGTGCCTCATCTTAGTGTACCAATCAATGCATTCAAAAAACTAAATTCCTCATTTTTACCATATTTTAACCAGGAAAAATAAATGGATGTTTTCTGTATTAAACCTTTTAAATATGGGTCCTCCTTATAAAAGATTGCTTAGCTGGATTTATTTTGTGTGTATGTGTGTGTGTGGCATGGTTGTGATATCAAGTGCTTTTCTTCTCCTCCCTTATCCCAGCCAGATTGGCTCACCCTCCTTTATTATATAAAGTGCTGAGTGCTTTGCAGTTCGGGTGGGAGGGGACAGGGCAAAAGGAAATAAAAGGGAGCCAAGGTAGAACAGCCTTACTTTAGGGAGTAGCCTTACAACAGAGCTTTATAGTGAGGGTGTGCTGTATTCCAAATTGTGTAAGCCAAAAATGAAAAAAAAAATCATTTATGCAAAAAGAGGTGTTAACTTCTTAAAGAAATCTATACCTTCTGAAGGTAGAGTAGGGTCTTGCAAAGTGATACATTGTGATGCTTCTTGCTGAGTCAGTAGGTATGGGATTCGGGATATAAGCGCTTAACATTCCCTTGTGGGTATTTTGTTTGTTTTTGGTCTTTAGTTTTAAACAAGCAGTAAGTTAAATGTGGTATCTCTGAATGTGCCTTTGTGAGTATGTGAGTGTCAGTCCAAGAAGACTTGGACTGGATAGGGGGGAGATGATGGTCAGTTTATTCTCTCTGAAGGTCAGATGCAAAGATTCCAGCCTGCTGGTACCTTTTGACAAACAGTGTCTTTGGGGCTGGTCTCTAAGCTGCGCAATATGCAGTTGTGTGTTGCAGATGTATCCAGGTGTGGATGGGATGTAATTCACATAAGTTGACATTATTTAGACTAGCTTTCAGTTGCTGGTTGAAATTGTTATCTGTATTATGTATCTATTATGTTTGTGTATGTGGCTTGCTTTAACTTTTTTTAAAGCACTGGAAAACAGAAACACAATGATGCTTGAGACACATTTATGCATGTTAACGAAGGTATTTTGTAGCTTCTGCCATTTGTGGGTTTAGGCACACTTTTGCCCTCTGTTAGTGTCCTGGTGATAGAAAAAGTAATTCTACCCTATAACTTCTAGCACACTTAATGTTGCCATTTAAATGAACAGGGTATTACACAAGAAAATAAGATGTTTTTTGAAATGGTGAGGAAGAAGGTTTTTTTAAAAAAATAAATCTATTATTTGTTTCTTTGAAACTATTTGTAGCTAAACATGGGAATCTGCAGTGTCTCCTTTCATTGGTTCTTACATATATATATTCCACCTCTTCTCCTCCCCACATCAAATCAAAGGTGTATAAAATCAAGAGCTGCTGTAGCACCTCAGCTCCCTTCCCAAGTGAAAGCTCCAGCAGGCTCTCTTCAGCTCCATTCAGGAAGACAAAAGAGAGGAGAGATGCTGCAGCTTTCTTTGCTTCGCTCTCATTCCTCTCTAATGGCCTTGAAAATGTATTATTATGCAAATGTGAATTTTGATACTGAACTTTAAGAAGAGGTTGTTTCTTTTTACAAACAAACAACAGAAAAGGCCCCATATGTGGTCAGCATTGCTTCTTTATCTTGTAAGTGAATTGTAAACTATGCATTCAGCAAGAGAGGGTTTGGGGGAGGAAGAGACAGCCCTGCTTAAACTGCTGAAACTGTTTCTGTGTCCATTGAATTCCCATGTTTGTGTAGGAACAAAGAGTTGATGTCACTGGAGATCTCTTGGGAACCTGTCTTTTCAGAAGTTGGTTTTTTTTCATTGCCAGATAAATTTGGGGTAAAAAGACATAAAATTGGCTTCAGAAACTTCTAAATGTTCTGCAGGACTATGCATTCTTGCCATGCAGTGTTAGATCAGGACCAGCAGCGTGACACGAAATATTCCTGTTTTTCCTAAGGAGAGAATTAACCAACAGCTCCTCCTCCATCCTCTCTTCAGCCTCAGGAAATGGCACCTCAAGCACTGTCGTTTGGGATTTGCTCTCTATAACTGCCCTTGGTTCTCAGGAGGGTTGAATCGTGGCTTCTCCCCGTTTGCATTACCAACCTTTTTGCCCTATTTTTTTTTCTACCAGTTCACATCATAGATGCAACTCTTAACACCAGTACCAACCAGGAATTGCTGTAGAATATATACTTTACTGACACTGTTAATTTTTCCTTGTCCAAAGCTGATCAAAAGTAGTCAAGGAAGATGGGCTAATACTACTACTAATGAAATAGTGGCAGGCAATAGTACTAACCATGAAGGGAAATTTATGATTAGTGTAAAATACAAACAAACAAAACCTTCTGGATTTAATTGTCCTGTTTTACCAGCAGGAAGCTGCTGTGAAAAGGCAAAAATATTTCACATCCTTCTGTCCAGAATGTAGAGGTTGCTTTATGGGTTAATTGATGTATTGCCTTGACAGTTTCCTTTGTTTGTTGTGAACTGCTTTGGTTCATCTTGGCATTATCTTGAATGCAGTATCACAGCCAAGAGTTTCTCCTACCTGTAAATCAGTGTTTCATACAGCAGTTTTTGTTGGTGTTCACAGTACTGTAATGAACAATAGACTTGATCATTCATTCTCACATACATAACTTGCCTTGTAGATGTGATCTTACTGGGATTCTACTCGGGTAGATTGCCTTTAAAAATATTTCAACTGTTTGTCACAATATACCTCGTGGTGCATATTTACCTTTAGTGTAACCAGCCTTTCAGAAACATTGTGGTGTTTTTCATCATTAGGGAGATTATACTCTTTTCTGAGCATTGCCTCTAAAGAGCAGCTTGGACTAATTTGAAGACTGGATCTAGAGGCTGAAACTCCTAATCCTAGCCTCTTTTAGTCTTGGCAAGACTAAATCTTTGCCTCAGTTTCCCCATCTGTAAAATGGGAATAATAATACTTAACCTACCTCACAGGGGTTTTGTGAGGATTAGCTAATGTTTTTATAAAGTGCTTCAAAGAAAAAGTACTTTTTATAAGTATTATTATATGGAGATGTAAATAGCAGAATGCCTCTCCCATAATCTTGGAGAGAGCAAGGAAACCCTATAATTCTTTTTAAGCCATCAGAAACTCATAATTTTTAACTATTTTCAGCAACTAGGAAGTTGTTAAGGTGAACTATTTACACTACTTTATCATCTCCTTCCCTTTTGCCAATTTCATTTCATGTTGACTTCCACATTTAGCCTATAGAAATGCCAGTCTTTAATAGATGCATTTTCAAGAAGAAAACACTGAGAATTTGTCATCTCTTGAAGGAAATCTGTAAGTTGGATGCAGCATGTCTATTTTCCTCTGCTTTTAATTAGGCATAGTTTTTAAGCTACATTTATCCTACACCGGAAGGGACAGCTTTCTCTTCCTGCCATTGGGAAAAAACAACAAAAAATCACTGTACAATTTTATATGAGGGCTGCAAAATTACATGATCTGTTCAGTAGTTCTTCAGAAGGGGGAGGGAGGCACTATCCCAGATACCATCCCTGTTTAAGTGTGTTAAACATGCTGCCTCAGTTCCCAGTACACACAAGCCATTGTATGCCAATAGAACACAGAAAGATAGTGATGTTCATTAATATATGCTGCTTGTGAATATGCCTTACAGCCTTCCCAAAATCTTTGGGGTGGTGGTTGAAGAAGAGGTTTTGGCGAAGTCTTACAGTTATCAGGGAGCCTTTGCTACTTTTCTCCCTTTAGTCATCCTGATCATAATGTAATCATTCTTTATTCTTACACGTGCATCTCAGGGATGTGCATATTGATCCCAGGATTTTGATTCTGACCTTGGAAAACCTAAGATTTGGTCCCATTCCTTGATTCAGTCTTAGGATGCTCTCCTGGTCTTTTCCATCCTTTGCTCCCCATGAAGTAGCTCTGCTGCTTCTGATCCCTGTGCACAACTTCTAGTAATGAAAGATCAAATCTGATGCTATATGCCCATAGGATCTGTGCATATGAATGCACGTTCTAGATTCTCCCTTCCACCAGCCAGGGGAAAAAACCTGAAGTGCAAAACACCTAACAGATATAAAACACAGCAGTTGCTTTACTAATAATTCTGCACTGCTTCCTTTAGAAAATATATTAGCATTTTCCAATGAAAAAAGAAGCATTAACCTTTTTGTGGTGGGAGGGAGAAAACCATAGAGTTAAGGATTTAGACCTACTTTAGCTTCCGCTATTTAGATAGACTTGCAATGCTGCTTTCATTTCAGAGCTCCTAAGGGGCTATGTTTACACAGAGCTGATCTGGAAAATGACCAGTCCTATGAATTTTGCTTCATTTCTGATGAGCAAGCCATGTGGTAGAAAATGTTGAGAGGAAATGGAAGAATAGGGTAACTCCATCTAAGCCTTATGTGTGAAGCAAAATAATTCTTCATGTCCAAAACATCTGGATTAGAAAAGGCAGCTTTCCTACTTTGCACATAAATAGATAATACGAAGGTACAAGCTGAAATGTCCCTTCACCAAGCAGGCATACTAGTGGATACATGTATTGAGGCTTTTTTGCAAGATATACCTATAAGTATTTTTCCGTATACTTGAAGTAACTTCCCCATCTCCATTTGTCTGTTGGGCATCCAAGAAGTACAGTGCAGGACAGTGGAAAATAGGAAAAGGCACAATATGTTTTTCATACGAGAGTGTAATCTTAATTTTCTCCCATATCCACTTTGTTTCAGTTTACTTTTTATCTTATGGATTCACATGGACACAGAAACTCAGCACTTTATGTGCTCTTGCGTGGCATGCTGCCCTCCCTTTCTCCCTCTCTTCTCTATTTTTATTTTAGTTTAGTGGTACTTAAAATCACTGGTTCACTTAAAAAGACAATAAAATGTTTAAACTCTACTAATGTACAAATAAGCTGAAATGTTGCATTTATGTGTATTTTGCCATAGCAGGTACTGTATTTCTCATGCTGGATTTCAAACCAACAAAAGGGTGGTGTTTTATTGGAGTGTGACAAGTTAAGAGTAATAAGGAATTAAGTCGTCGTCATTTCATTGAAATTGAGAGATGGTGTAATACATATATTATGTTTTCTGAAGGGTTTTTTTGCTTTTAAACAGCTTTTGTTTTTATTTTGTTTTATTTTGTTTTTGTTTTTTAAAATATGATTGTATTATGTGCAACTCAGTTGCTTACATTATAACTACAAAATATTTTTTGGGTTCCTGGAAAAAGAAAGACTAATAAATGTGTTTGGCTGCTAAGCATTTAATCCTGTGGGTCCTTGTCAGTTTGTTTATTTTTTGTCTATGCATTGTGATCTTAACTCTTCTGGACTGTGCACTACTACTGCAGATAGTTCATTCCCATTATTGCCAGGTCTGTTAGCAAGTCATGTTGATAGTTTTACCTCCTTCCTTCAAGACCTCCTCTGACAAACAAACTATACAAGAAATGGATTTCCTTTGATCTGCACTGATTGTGTCCCAAGAGTTAGATGAGGAAGAGCAGAACTGGATATGGGGCCACATCCTGTTTGGAAGGACATAATTGTTACAGTGCACAAGAATGTTGAAGAATCAACAAAACACACATTTTGGGTGAAGGAAAGGACTAGTCCCCAAGCCTCAGACATCTACTGCTGATTGTGTAAGAAAAGTATGCAGCCCACACTACCTTCTGAAATTTGTCATTGTGTTTATAGCCCATTGTTTTCCATTCAAAATCAAACTCTATTATTTTGTATTATTTGGTCTGAGCAGAGATCTTCCACAGCTTCTCTCCTTGGCCATTGTCATGGTCCTATTTCATTACTGGAGTGAATTTGCACTATTGTAACAATGAATCTATTAATGTAGACTCACTATTACATTGACATGCTGGTTTCTTTGACTAACAACACTTATTAAGCAAAATGAAGGCGCTTACAATTCTAGGAGAAAGCGTTTATTTACTGGAAAGTCAGATTCTTCCAGGACAGCAAGCAACAAAACTAAAATAAAATGCAACCTGTGACAGTATATATAGCTATAGTCTTAATTTTGGTCATTTTCAAGGGCCTTCTTTGTGTGATTATAAGAGAGACAAAAGATGTCTTTATTAATTTGGGGGGGGGTTTTCCAGGCCCACAATTCATCTCTACTGTATTCTCTTTCCTTCCTTGCGCTTCTCTTTATCACTTCTGATACAGATACCTATGTATTTGTTCCTATCTCTGTCTCCGCTCCTAAGAAAAATGCTGCTATATTGATTTTGTAGTCTAGACACATAGAAGAGGCTTCAAGCATCGTTCTATTTCATAAGTGACACTTCCTTAGCTTAATATGGTAGTGTTTGATCATTCCTATGACAAAGTATTCCAGCAGTTCTGAAATCTGACTGGTTTTTCTTGGAAGCCAACTATTTCAGACAGTGCACAGGCTGAGTGGGTACCACCAGAGCACTCTGCCAAGCCCCACAGTGTAAACTCCTCAAGTACTATTTAGCACGTATTCTGTGATATCTTAGTTCATACACACTGGAGAAGGGAAACTCACCTTCATGCTGCAATAAAATGTCCTGGATTTCTACCATGGCCAAAAGAAGATCAGCAACTGGGGAATTTAGTTTTCAGCTATGAAAATCAGAATTACAATAAAAAGGACCCGCGAAACTCGCGGGGGGGGGGATTTAGCACGTATTCTGTGATATCTTAGTTCATACACACTGGAGAAGGGAAACTCACCTTCATGCTGCAATAAAATGTCCTGGATTTCTACCATGGCCAAAAGAAGATCAGCAACTGGGGAATTTAGTTTTCAGCTATGAAAATCAGAATTACAATAAAAAGGACCCGCGAAACTCGCGGGGGGGGGGAGCTCCACACTGAGCAGGCGGAGGAGGAACCAGCAGGAGCAGGGAG
>NW_015171503.1:1235139-1261301 GCF_001447785.1 Gekko japonicus | reverse complement strand
CCCCGGAGCGCTGATTTAGCGATCCGCACTCACGGGGGCAAGTTGGCTATTAGATATATAGATGTGGTCATCAATAATAGTGTCATTAAAGAACTCAGAATTCCTAAGGAAATCCCCTTCCCCCTATTTAGAAAAATTAACAGTTCTGGGTAGCATGCAGATTACACTCTCATTCTTCAACAAAATATATTTTAAATAATATGAGCATACAGTTTCCATAAACAATTCTATGCTATCCCTGTCCTAAGCTACCCCTTTGCAACCAAGGAAAAGGGAGAATGTTTGTTTGGCTAACTTGGTTTTTAACTTACGCATACTTTTCCAAGTGATATGAACGTGGTTCATAAACCAAAGATACATTCTTTTTTCTTCTGTGTCATTATTACCACTGCATTCCTCCAAAGAGCTTAGAACAATTTTTAGCCTCATTCCAATCATGCAGCGCACAAGGACACTTAAGCAGTGCTATCCATGTAGCTCTGTTTCATATGGTGCTGCTAATGAACTTTCTTTGGACTGGTTATTTGAATCTAGCATTTGCACCACTGTAACTTACACTCTACTGGTCCTTTCTGTAAAATTCTCTAAGCTAAAAAATCAAACAATAATAGCTGAACCTGCTCAGCCCTTGCAAACAACTAGTGTGCAAGATGACAAAAAAACAGGTATTTGCAAGGAAAACGTATTGCACAAGAATTGCCATGCTGCATTAGACAAAGGTCTCTCTCACACATCAGTGTTTGTCGTGCTTAGCCACCCACCCCTGGAAGCTCACAAGCAGCCATCCCAGCATTTTGTGGTATGCCACTGGGGTTCCATTTAGCTATCATGGCAAACAGCTATTAATTGATTTATCAATCTGACTAATCCTGGTTTAGCCATATGAACTCACCATATTTACAGTGGTGAAGCACAGAAGTCATGTTGTTGTAGAGAACCTCTGTGAGGCTCCTGAACCTACTGCTACTCAATTTCATCAAATAACTCCAGGTTTCTCACACTCCACACCACAAGTTTAAAAACTTTCTTCTGCCACATCGAATGTGACCTGTGGCAACCCTGTAGGGTTTTCAAGGCGAGAGACGTTTGGAGGTGGTTTAACATTGATTGCATCTGCATAGTGACCCTGGACTTCCTTGGTGGTCTTCCATCAAAATATTAACCAGGCCGACCCTACTTAGTTTTTGTGTTCTGACATAATCAGGATAGTGTGGGCTATCCAGGTCAGGGCAAAAGCATTATGCCACATCACATTTCTGATCTTTATGTCTAATCTGTAGCATTTACAGAGAAGATGCTTCAACCCTCTGCATGGTCTCTTCTATACCCTTTTCACATCTGCAATATCCTGTCTCAAATGAGCAACCAAAAGAGTACACTGCATTCTAGATACAGCCATGCTATGGATTTATATAATGGAATTGTTCTCTTTTACTTTCTTTCTTAATGCCCTAACCTAGATTGCTCAGGGTAGCCTGATCGGGGTGTGTGTGTAGTTTTCTTCATTGAGACAATTCACTTTCAGTCAGCACAGATGAACAAAAGAGAGTTAACTTTTATTTAAAACCTAAGTGTCAATGGAATTTTCAGTGTACATGATTCAACATTTGCCAATACTTGAACTCTTGACCCTTAACACTCCTTATCCTTCCAGTACTCTGTTACAGGCCTTCCCCCCCCCCCCCAGTCAGCTTCCCACTCACTGTCCTTCACTCCCAAACACAATCAGCTGCTAGCTGTCAGCCTCCCATCAGCACTTCCATCAGTCATTGGTTGTACTCAGGCAGAATTATGACAAATTCAGAGAGAATGCATCCATCAATTGCTGTTAGCCACAATAGCAAAATGAAGACTGCCAGCTTCAGGGGATGCCTTGGCTTCCCTGTGGCTGTTTGTGCACATTCCAAACACTGAGATGGACTTTTGGGTTACTACGGCAGAGCTTTCATTATGTTCTTCTACAGGGTTTCTTTATATTTAATAATTTACCTTTAGTAATGTTTTTGAATTAGAATTTTTAAAACAATGTAATAATCGTTAGACGCTAAAATAACTAAACTGATAGTTCCAGTTTAGTTCCAGATAGCTCACACCTTGTATAAAACTTTGTTGGTCTTAAAAGGGGCCACTGGACTCTAAATTTGTTCTATAACTAAACTGAGGCTGTCATACTTTGGTCATGTTATGAGAAGACAAGACTCACTAGAAAAGACAATAAGGCTGGGAAAAGTTGAAGGCAGCAGGAAAAGAGGACCCTGACATGAGATTAATTGATTCTATTGAGGAAGTCACGGCCCTCAGTTTGCAGGGCCTGAGCAAGGCTGTTAACACAATAGGACATTCTGGAGATCATGAATTCATAATACAATCCACTGTAGATTGGAAGTGACTTGACAGCACTTAAAACACTCACACATACTGCACTGGGGTTCTGGTTTTTGTTCACAATACAATAAGACAGAAGTACATCCCAGGAGCTGGTCATTCAATGCAGAATAAATGGGTGTTAACTCCAGAATTATAATTTCCTTCCCTGTAAAGTCATTGAAGACAGAAGATTAATTGGTTGGCCATAGCACCTGTATCTTATAGGCAGGGCTTTTTTGGAAGAAAAAGCCCAGCAGGAACTCATTAGAATAATAGGCCACACGCAATAGCAGAAACTTATTAGCATATTAGGCCACACCCTGTGCCTTCCCTTGGCTTGCCTAGGCACCCCGCGGTTGCAGGGAGCCCAGGCAATCCCCCCTTGGAGGGAAGGGAAGGCAGTTTAAACTGCCTTCCCTTGGCTTGCCCGGGCGCCCCACACCTGCGGGAAGCCCAGGCAAGCCGGCCCTTAGATAGGTCGGGGACGGCACGGGGAGGCATTTAAATGCCTCCCCGATCCTTCCAGGCCCCCCCTGGGCCGCCCACCTCAGAGTCACCGGGGGGGTCACTCTCCAGGCCTTCCCTCTGTAGCCACGCACGCAGAGGTTTTGGCTGTAGTGAGTGTGGCCAACTCTGAAGCCAGCCAGAACTCCATTCCTGTGCGTTCCTGCCCAAAAATAGCCCTGCTTATAGGAAAGACTGCAAGTCTACACACATTTATGTTGGAATACACTCCATTGAGCAGACATGTCTTAGAAGCAGGATATAAAACTCAAAAATTAATATTATAAAGAGCCTTTTGAGTTATCTGTTGATTTTTTTTTTGGCCAGGTAAGTGTACATACAACTGCAGTCTATTTCTCCAAAATGCTGGTGCTTGCAGAGGTTTCAAGCCTAGTTCTTTATTCTAAGCATCCCCTGGGAAAAAGCAGGAACTTCAGACGGCAGACTCTGTTGTATATGACAGATTCAAGGTGAAATATCTCCCCAGCCCCTCCACAGGCACCACCTTTAAGCAGGGGTCATTTCCTGCAGGAGCACACAGGAGTGGAGTTCCGGCAGTAAAGCGCCCAGGGAGTGGGCACGTGCAACAAGCCCCACCCCCTGCTCCCAGCAGCCCTCAGTCAGAGCAAGAAGCAGCCAGATAAGTTGCAGAGTGCCCCTGTAACGATTTCATGTTTATTTGTGTGTTGATGCAGACAGTGGAAGTTAGTTAAGCAGTTTTGTCCTGAGGTCTCTGTGAGAGAAGTTTTCCTGTGTGGAATATAAAAGTAAAAGTCTCCGTGTTAAGCAGACGGTTAAGTTCTGTGTAAGAGAGGAGAGACCCATCCCTGTGTAGGACGAGTTAGTTCATTATAAAGAGTGTTACAACGTTATATGCCTAAATCCCTGAGAGAGAACTGAAAGTGCTGAGCCATGACAGTGTGAGAGAGAAAGGAGTTTATATCTGTAAAGTGAATCTACAGTTCATAAAAAGAGTCAAAGTTACAAAGAGTGTGATACAGTTGACCTAAGTACTTACAAATACCTATTTCCAAAACAGTTACAGTTTAAACAACTTCTTACTCTGTTCTTCAAATAAATCCTTTTTCTTTAAGTTTATCCCAGAAGCCTGATCCATTATTCCTCAGGAAACACATAGTTCCTCGAAAGCCAAGACCCTGGGTCACAATACCAAAACCAGAAGAAGAAAGTATAAAGGTTTGGAAAGCCTAAAATTTCCTGGTGGCAGCCAGATTACCCAGTAGAACAAAATATAAAGAAGGGTTTAAAGTAAAACCAGACCTCCCCAGAGAAGAGGTCGTCACAGCCCCCCGTTCCAAAACAGTCTAGTGGCAGCTTGAAGACCAAATTTTATTCAGGTACAAGCTCTCCCTCCTCTGCAAGGACAGATCTGCAGGTTCCCCCCCCCAAAAGCTAGCAATCCAAAACAGTCCAGTGGAGCCTGAGCAATGGGTGTTGCCTTCTGACACACTTCCGGTGATGTCAGGGGGTGTGGCATATGCAAATAAGTTATGCTAATGACTTATGCTAATGAGCTCCTGCACCTCTTTTTCTACGAAATGACCCCTGCCTCTAAGTATACAGGAATTTCATAGGCTAGGTTAGAATATTTCTCCCTAATTCTAATTTTTATTTGCAGGGAAGACTGATATGGGGAATTTCCCCACAGCCCATTCCTTTATCTAAAGCCCATTCCTTTATCTAAAGCCCAGACTTAAATGGACTGTTCATCCATGCTGTTTCATAAACCAAGGAGAGGTTGAAGCTGTAATTTAAAATGTCCAAAAGCACCCAAAACTGTGTCTTGATATCAGGCCTGTAGCTACTGTGGAGCTTTGGAGGCTCTGCCCCTTTTCGTAAAGGCACAGCCCCACAAGAATGTCTCCTATAAATGCTTTTTTCAATCATTTTAAAAAAATTTAAAGGCATGTGCTCCTTTAAGCAAAGTAGGGTGCTGTAGTTTACTAATTCCAGCACTGAGCAAGAGAGTTGGAGTAGGTGACCTCTAGGATACCTTCTAACTCTGCGTCAAGAAACTGGTCTCCTTTAAGAGAATTTTTCTGCCCAAGTGTTAGCATTCTTGACTATAGAAGTCATCATCCCCACCCCAGCTTTTTATCAGAGTTGTTGCTTAGGCTGGCAGAAGTGATTAACTTGCAGCAGCTGAGAACTGTCATCTAAAGTGGTTGACAGCTTGCAAGCTAGAGATCTATCCTGGTAACAGCTTTCTATTGGCTAAATGATTTATTTTATTTTACTTATTTATTTATTTTTGGATTTATATCCTGCCCTCCCCGCAAAATAGCTCAGGGTGGCTCACAGTTATTGGCACCATATGCCGTCATGATAATACACATAAAAACAGTTAAAACATCACACAATAACAAATAACAAAGTGCTCATTATGATGGTCGTTCTTATGAAAGTTTTAAAGGCGTACGATCAGACATAATACTAAACTCTCCATTCAGCAGTATTCTGGCTTCCCACGGTAGTGTGGCTCAATCTCGATCTCAATGCAGGGCCAGCCCCTTGCCATAGGTGTTAATATTAGTGGTTGTTGATGGTAGTGGTGGCGGCTCCAAATTGAAAGCCTGGTGGAAGAGCTTAAATGGTTAAGAACACATATGTATAACAGACAGTTAGAGAAGATTTAGAGAGAGAAGAGACTGCCTTCAATCTCTACCCTGCCTATGCTTCCAGAGACTCTGCTCATCAGGAACGCCAGCGGAGGTTCCAGAGCGATGTGCCTGATAGGAAAAGTAGTGAGTAGAATAGCCAGCTAAGTTTTTTGTTTCAGTTCATATTCCTTGCTGAACTTTCCCCTATGTGTCCTTTGTTTTTGTAAATAAAGTTTTATTTTTTTTATACAAATTGGAGTGAGTTTACTGGCCAAACCCAGATAAGCATTTCCAGTGCCATGCCTACCATCTACCAGAAAATTTATTCTCCCTCCCCCCCTCCCTCTTCTCAGCCCCCTATTGTTATACTCTGCAGCTAAGATTTGCAGAAGCCTCTGTGTTTTGATATTAAAAGGTTTTATTCCACAGTAGCTGAGTCATAATCCTCAGAATTCTGGCTTTTCTTTCTGCACTGAGAACTTCAGCCCCACCAGGAAAAAAAATTGCCCCACAAGCCACAAAATCCTGGCTAAGGGCCTGCTTGATTTGATTACCTATCTGGAAACGAAAAGCAGTCTCTTGTATCTACCTTCACTGTTGCGTCTTGATTTGACAAAAGCCAGCGGGGAAATGAAAGGGCAGGTCAGGGCGTCGGGGATGATCGTATTGATTTCCCTTCTTGCTAGGCACGAGCAGCGGCTGCCGCAAAGCCTCCGAAGCAGCGGACGGCGCTGTAAGCGGACCTTGGCCCGCCGCTTATTACGGATGGCTGACGGGAAGGGGCTGGGCTGGGACGGGCCTAAGTGAGACTTTTCCACTCCCTCTTTCCAGTCGCGCCTCGGAGGTTGGCGCGGGCGCTCGAGTCGGCTGCTGCTTGTGAGAGGAAGCCTTTCTTTGGCCACCTTCGTTGCTATGGCGACTCCGGCCCCCGCCGGCGAAGAAGATGCTTTCAGCCGCTACCGCTCCCCCCTCGTCTCGCGCTACGCCAGCCCCGACATGGCTTTTAACTTCAGCGAGAGGAAGAAGTTCGGCACCTGGCGGCGGCTCTGGCTTTACCTGGCTCAGGCAGAAAAGGTGTGTGTCGTGTGTGTGTGAGTGAGTGAGAGAGAAGGCTGTCAGAGGCGGACTGGAGGGGCCAAAAAGGCCACGCATACAGGGAAGGACTACCGGACAGGGTGAAATCCTGGTGTGCTCCTGCAGCCCTGTAGAGCCATCTGTCTCAGATCCTCGCGAGCAGGAGCACAGGCACATGTCCGGCCTCAGCTGATGGAGGGCTGCAGAGCAAAGAAGCTGGAGGGAGAGGGAGCGTGCTTCTTCCCACTAGTTGCATCGTGCTCTGGTAGGCTGGCCCAAGAACCTTCTATGCCTATGCAGCTGGTGTGGTGTAGCACTGGGCTCTTCCCTCTAAGCTGAGTTAGTGTGAGCTAGCTCCCAGTTTTGTAGTCTCAGGCTCACACCTCAGGAAGGATGGCTCCAGAGCTAACTAATTGATGCAGCAGCCAAATCGCTCGCTCACAACTTTAATGCCAGTAGCTCACAAAGCAGAATTTTTGGCTCACAAGACTCCACAGCTTAGAGGGAACATTGCTGCCATGTGCAACCTAGCACAGGGCAAAGCTAGGGGCTCCCATGCCAATGGGCCTTGCCAGCCAGGCATCACCTTCCTCCTCTTCAGTGACCATACCACACCCAGGTACAGGGCAGCACTATGCTGATGCTTCTCCATGTGTGCCCCCCCCTCCGTGGGGGGGAAGGACAGGAGGTCCTGTGGGGTAGCAACCCACTGGGATTTCATTTAGGAAAGTAAATGGCTAATTAATCTTTGCAGGCTTTTATTAGCTGCCCTGTGCCAGCTCCTAATCACCATGGTAGAGGCTGCACGTTTTGCCGTCTTAGGAGATGTTAACCAGTATGGTTCTCTAGTGTTGCAGCCCTCCACTGTCTTACCTGGAACTGAATCCAGCTGATATCAGGGGGATTTATTTCTGCCTAAATAGATATAAGTATACTAGTTATTCAGTGGAGGGCATGTTGGTAGGGTGCAGCTGTTAAAATTTCCTATTCTAAGCAACTCATTCAAATGACAGGAAGCCTGTCCTCTGGTCATCCTAGTACGACATTAAGAACATAAGAAAAGCAATGTTTGATCAGTTCAGTTCCATGTCATCCACACCAGCCTGTTTCTGTAGTGGCCAACCTGATGCTTCTGAGAAGTTCCCAAACAGCAGCCCCCCCCCCCCCCCTTTATTCATAACAATGGTGGACCTTCAAGAAGTTGCAAGGGACATCTTATCCACTCCCTGCTATTTTCTTTCTCCTTTCCCTTAAAGTTCCTATGGCCTCTCGTCTTTCCTGCTCCCTTCTCTCCTTCCCAACCACCACCCAACCTATCTTTATCTGTTTCCCCATCTTTGTCTTTTCCTTCTTGCCTCCCTGTTGCAGCCTCTACCCATGAAAATGATGGCCCAATTGTATGGTGCCAGCAGCCAGGCCCAGTTGCACAGTGGGGTCATGTCAGCATCCACCTCAAAAAGTGCTGTTAAGTCATGTCTGGGAGGACATAATGGAGCTTCTCGGTTTGCTTCTCACAATTAGAAAAGACACCCTTGGACATTTATCTGCTGTTTGGACATATTTATTGCTTTATAGCTGTTGACCTTATAACCTTAGCTTGTTATTTTGGACTTTGCATATCTTAAATATCATCATGTTGATATGATCATGTTAATTTCCCTGTCGATAAGTCTGAACCTTACACACCATTCCAATGTATTTAAAAAAGTGTGCCTGGCACACGAAAGCTCATACCTTGAATAAACCTTTGTTGGTCTTAAAGGTGCCCCACTGGACTCTAATTTTTTACTACTGCTTCAGACCAACACGGCTGCCCACCTGGATCTATCGTCATTTCAGAGGGTCGCTGTGTTGGTCTGCAGTAGAACAGCTAGGTTTGAATCCAGTCACACTTTAGAGATCCGCAAGATTTTTGGGGTATAAGCTTTTGACAGTCAAAGCTCCCTTTGACAAAGGAAACTTTGACTCTTAAAAGCTTATACCCCAAAAATCTTGTAGGTCTCTAAGATGCTACTGGACTCAGATCTTTATTATATGCATTATGCTGGTGTTTATCATATCTCTCCTTATATATAATTGAGTAGTGGGGTGGCACTTTCTAAACATTCCACACGGTGGTCCTAAATCAGTTGGCTCCATGATGTGTCACTCAGAAGCTGTCCCTATCCACTGGATGGGTTGCCTGAGTCCCGCCCACAGAAGCAGTGCCTGCCAAAACTTTCCTCAGAAGATGGTTGCTTCACTCTGATGAACACAGCTTCTGCTCTTCTTCCCCGCCCACTCCCCCTTCAGCCACTGTTCCCTGTCAGAATTACTGGCAAATGGCTGTGTCTCCCAACAAAGACCCTTCTCCTGCTTGGCTCCTATGTGGGACTAACTTTTCCCGCTGTGGCTAGGCAACCAAACTTGGTTCTGTCAGACTTTTGTGAGGAACTCACTGAGGCCCGTTCTGACTAGGGTTGCCAGCTCCAGGTTGGGAAATTCCTGGATATTCTCACTGGGTGATTTTGGACCAGTCACAGGCTTTTAACCTAACCTACCACACAGGGTTGTTGTGCAAATCAAAAGGGGGAGAGGAGAATGATGTAAACTGCTTTGGTCCCCATTGCAGAGAAAGACTACTTTTCCTCTTGGGGAACCATTGTTGCCAATCTCCAGGTGAGGGCTGGAGATCACTCAGAATTACAACTGCTCTTCAGGTAGCAGAGATCATTTCCTCTGGAGAAAATGGCACAGAAAGAATTTGTTTCATTGGAGTGGGAAGAATGTTTTGAGTATTAATTCACAGATTAGAATTGTTGACTTGTAAATGAATGTTATTTACATAGCATACCGTGAAAAAACTTATGTGAAACGAGAGTATATGCAATTTCCGTAGTGTGTATGCGTACATCTTTATTACTTGTTGAAGAAACACTGCTCATTGCAAAACAGTAGTCTAGATATATTTTCATATATTTATATATATACGGTTGTTTTCATTGTTTTAATCTCCAGGTGAGGGCTGGAGATCACTCAGAATTACGACTGCTCTTCAGGTACCAGAGATCAGTTCCTCTGGAGAAAATGGTGGACTCTGTGTCATTATACTCTGCTGAGTTCGCCACAACAAATTGACACTGAGTGCCCAAGGTCGGGGCACTCTCCCAGAGCCTCTTTCTAGAGCTCATTGTATTTATTTCCACAAGGAGCCTTTTTCCTAGTTGTTTTATAATTCCGTAATCTGTCTTGAGTCTTACATGAGAGGCCGATGATAAATGAAAGTAAATAAATACTTATAGAGGTTTTTAAAGATGTTTTCAGATGTCCTCCCACAAGACAGATGTGTCATAACGTATCTAAAGCAGAAAAAGATATAGGAAAATGTATTTCAGAGCACACAGTTTAGGGTATCTTGGTATGGATGTGTTAATCCTGAAGGCAGTAATTTGTGAGTTGATTGTCACATACTTCCAGCAGTTCACTTCCCTGCCTGTTTTCTAACAGAACTGTCATCAGGTCACCAGAAAGGCTGGTATGTAGGAATTTGTTATCGTCACACTTTGTAGTATCTGTCATCAAAGGAAATGAGGGAATCTCAAAGCTCTGAATGTGTAATTTGCAACACTTTTTTGTACTGCTGCATGTCAGATAGAGCAATCCTAACCAAGTTTACTTAGATGTAAGTCTCACTTTATTCAGTGGCTCTTACTCTTTAGGAAGTGTGTTCAGGATTGCATCTTCAGTTACACAAGAAGATTTTTGGTTGTAGCTTATGTCTTGCATGCCCCATTGCTTCATCAGCTCAGAGAAGGCTGACCTTTGCTATCTAGTGTGGCATTTCCCCCCCCCCCCCGCAGTATGTGTTCTAACTCACAAAAGGATTTCATAAGCCAAAAACAAACAAAATGAGGTTTTTATCTTCTGACAAAATGTTCAAACACTTTTGAACCCATAGTGGGATCAGCCACTTTCCCAGAAATCTTTATGGAGTTTGTATATTTCTCTTGACTCTAAAATTATCCTATGTGGCCTAGTCAAGCCCAGGGTTATTTCAGTGAATAGGAAAGACTTGGGATAGTCCTGTGATCTAGACTATTAACTCATAACCAAAATAGCCCTGCAGGTTGTCTGGCTATCTAGTCAAATTTCTAGAATATGCCAAGACTCCGAATGTATTGTCTAAAATACTGTGCCATTTCTGTAATAAGGCCATCAACCCTGTTTTAGTGACTGAAGCAATGTTGTATGCTGCTGAGTGATGACATGGGTATATATTTAACATCTTGCAGTCAGAATGAAATGCTGGAAATCTGAGATACCCAAGAGATAAAATGTTGTGCCATATACAGTTTAGGGCTGAAAATCCCAAATTGTGCCTTGGCTGAATTACTTCATTCTAAGTTTACTGGAGTAATTCTGCATAGGCTTGCAGAGAAAGTCACATAAGAATGTGTCAGCTATCTGCCCTATCTGTTGAACTGTTTCCAGAAAAGCACAGCACAAGCAGTTGTAATATATCTTGAGTCCTCTAGTGCGAGGCAGGAGTCTGTTATTTTTATCTGAATGTTCACGTTCCTCAAGAGTTACAACTCCATGATCTTGATCTTCAGCTGACATTGGAGAGATGGACACACTGTGCACCTGTTTGCTTTGTCAGGGCACTGTCAGAGTGCTTGTTATCACCAATACTTTCCCCTCTTCACTCTGTCATGGGAGATTATATTTCTGGATAGGGTTGGGATAGAATACAGGGGAAAGTAAAGAACATCTCTGTGTTGTTTACCTTGGTTTTTATATCAGCCACATTCACATTTTTTATTTAAATCACTTTTGGTTGCATACAACTGGGATACTCCCGTGGGCTTTGGCTGAGTGGCAGAGCATCTGCTTTGCATGCAGAAGTTCCCAAATTCAAACTGTCATTTTCAGGGTGTTTTTTTAAAACAGTAAGTGATGTGATGTGCCCCTAGAGAGCTGCTACAAATCAGAATAGACAATACTGAGTGTGACAGACCTGAAGGTCTGATTTTGTATAAAGCACTTATACAAAAAAGAAGCCAAGTCCAACCCCCAGGTTCTGTAGTGTAGTTTAGGCTACTATATATGAACATTGTATAAGGGACAATATATGTTTTATTAATCTTGGAGAAACTTCAACAGGAGTGAAGAAATTGCTGTGCAGGATTTGATTAACCATAGTAATTCCTATATTTCAAAGAGCATCAAGGAATTGCTTCCTTCAGGACTTTGGAGAAATCCTTTCACCTGTAAGTTAGGGCTTCATAGAACACATTCCACAGCTAGGTGATGGTTTGTGTCTGAGAACTCTAGCTTTCGTCTTTCTCTCTCTCTCCTCTTCTCTTGCCATGTTTTCCTTTTCAGTGCTGTTTGAGGGAGACAGAGCAGTAACTGAAGTATGAATGTACTAGCGAAATACTGGATTGGATCCAGAGAAGGTCTGTGTCAGCTATCCCTGCATTTATGCCTTAAAAGATTGGTTTCCAAAAGATGCTTTTGATGAGAGCCAATCTGAAAAGCTGGATTTGATACTTTGAAAGTTTCATGAAGCACTAAACCCATTTGAAGAGGATCCCAGATGAGTTATATGTTTGTAAATACTGTGGCGCTTGTGATTTCATTGGTGTTGGCTTCTGGGAATTGAGATTGTGTATTGGGTAACTTTAGAAATTGTTCTTTCTTATAGTCACTGGGCCTACCCATCACAGATGAGCAAATACAGGAAATGGAAGCAAATCTGGACAACATAGACTTCAAGATGGCTGCGGAGGAGGAGAAGCGGCTTCGTCATGATGTAATGGCCCATGTACACACATTTGCACACTGTTGTCCAAAGGCTGCGGGAATAATCCATCTTGGAGCAACTTCCTGCTATGTGGGAGATAATACGGTAAAGCAGGAATTACTCTTTGTGCAGCTGGTTTTAATCCTTCAAACTCTGAAGGATTACTTAAGAAATCTGATGGCATATAAGATACACACAACATTATTTGAACATTTCCAACTTAGATTTAGTCTTCAGCATTTTTAACCAGTATTACATGTTGTTCTGTCCCAATAACTTGGGGGGAAACTTCTCAAATATTACAAGTTATCAAGATGGCTCTAGCTAGCTATGATATCACTGTCCTTTTATTGCTGAGTTTGCAAGCTAACCGAGAATTTAAGCACTTTTCAACTATCCATGAACTTTGTTTGCTTAAAGCTACTTTCCTCAGACAGTTGATTGAAGCAGTTACAGAAAAGATAGATTAATTCCTTTTTAATAGCGGTTAAGTGTTGAGATCAGCCTTCTTATCTTGCTGTATCGGATGTAATTCATATGCACTTGTGGATTGGCTTATTTGCACTTGTGTCGATTATCTGATATTTAGTTATGAAACCATCACTTATCTAGACTATTACCATCAATGAGCCCAGCCCTCAGCCTTAACATCTGGCCTATACCATCGCGTGACTCAAGAAGACCACTGAGCTGGACTGTCTGCTTGCAAACATAAGAACAACATAAGAACATAAGAGACGCCAATGTTGGATCAGGCCAAAGACCCATACAGTCCAACACACTGTCACACAGTGGCCAAAAATACCAGGTGCCATCAGGAGGTCCACCAGTGGGGCCAGGACATTAGAAGCCCTCCCACTGTTGACCCCTCCCCAAGCTCCAAGAAGACAGAGCATCACTTGCCCCAGAGCCCCTATCTATACCTTGTGGCTAATAGCCACTGATGGACCTCTGCTCCATATGCTTATCTAATTCCCTTTTGAAGCCATCCATGCTTGTAGCCGCCACCACTTCCTGTGGCAGTGAATTCCATGTGTTAAACATTCTTAGTACGCCACCTCAAGCAACTAATGAAGGATTACTAGCACCTTATGATTTTATGATTCATTTGTATTTGCATTGTTTTAAATGATTTTATGTGGCTTTATTGGTATTTTGTACCAACTGTGTAAGCCGCCCTGAGCCTGCTCGTGGGGAGGGCGGGGTACAAATTGAATAAATAAATAAATAGATAATAATCACATGATTATGATAGAACAGATTTAGAGAAAAATAAGATTGATGATTTTTTCTATAAATATGCACCATGGTGACAAGCAAATCAGATTCCTTGGATGGAAGTCTCAGAAAATGACTAGGTGAGATTTCCAAGCATGTAATTTGGGCTTTTTGATAATTTCTAAAAGCAGTGAGACAAAAGCTGAAACCTGATTTCCTTTTTAAACTATCACTTGCTATAAAATAATTAAGCAATGCTAGGAACTTTGATTATTTTAGCATTCATCTTGACAGTAATTATAGGGTTAATCTTTACTTTCTTGTATTATTTTCTGTCTCATTTAATAAAGAGAACAATTTCTTATCTCAATAAAAGATACAAGTTTGTACAAGTTTGTACAAGTTTTCTGTCTGGTTTGCTGGTTAACTGCTCAAAGAATCGTCCTTTAATAGATAAATCCTGGAGAACTCTGCTGCTAAATAGTTTACAGAGACAAAGCCTTTGGAAGGTGTTTAATTCAGGGTCTCTAATTGGATGTGGGAGGGAAACTGTCATTACATGTCCATTTTCCAAGAAGCATTATTTCCATAAAATCTCATGGTTGCAGGTGCAGACTATTGTTATCGTGGGTTTGATTAAAAATGCAAACTTATATTTCTTCCATTCTCAAACAATTGCACTTAAGTCCTGCATGTATTATCTGACTTGCCAGAAGTTAATTATGGTAATAGGAGCCAGATGAAGAAAGAGAGCTGCCTAACATGTTGGCTATGTTAGTTGAAATGAACGCTTTTTACATGTACAGAACATACAGTTCCAGTTGTATGGAATATCTGCCCATGTTCATAATGATAAAAACCCTTTAGAAGTCATTAGGAGGTAGGGATGTGATGAAGATAAGATCCTCTTTTGTTTGATCTAGAACCTAAGAAGTCAAATATGCCGCTTCTCTGTAGTCCGGTGTGATTTAAACAAAAAGTTAAATATTTAGAGCCCTGCTTAGTATGTAGTTTTCCTGGAAGACCGTTTCAAGCAGTGAGTGAGGCATGGGAGACCAAATTCCCAGTCTTCAAACTGTCTCCTGTTGCCACTTCCTCTACACAACTTTTGCTCCTTGGTTGGCAACTGGAGCATCTCTTAGAGATCGGAGTTTGGTTTAGAGGCCTACAATTGCTAACCCCTATGTTACAGTCTAAATGTTTATCTTTGACAGAAAGCATGTAGCTGTTTCTCTACAATCAACACCTGACAGATTTAATGCTATTAAACCAGTTGAGCCATTAAGAAGAAGAATGCCCCTCTCTCCACTCTTCTGTTCTAATGTACTTACATTCAGTCTTCTGGATTCTCATCATGTTTTGACAGACCCTAGTATTATAGGTCTCTAGGAAGTTTGGTATTTTGTTCTCTGTTCTAAAGGTTTTTATATTATTATAATTTTTTGGTTGGTCAGGACATGATAAATTTCAGCTACAATTCTAAACCAGCCTTTAATACAGGAAGGAATTTTAGCTATATTTGATTATTTGATAGAAGCTGCCATCTCTGCCGAAACTGTGAATAAAATTGTGACTGCTGAATAAAGTTGCTCCTGAATGTTTTGTGTCTTTTTTCATTTAGGACTTAATTGTTCTTCGTGATGGACTGGATTTGCTACTTCCCAAGGTGAGACATACAGTTTGATTGAGAGCAAGTACATTGTTTCTGGAGAAATTTAAAAACCTATAATGTGTGTGGTAATATTACACACATATTATGACTATGTGAGAGACATTCTGTTCAAATAATAGTTTCTTTTGTTTGCTACCAAACTTGTAACCTTCTATATTCATATTTTATTTTTCCCTGCCTTTAAGAAGGCAAGAAAATAAGATACCATGTGGCTAAGGTAGCATAGGGTTGGAGCAGTGTGCAGTTCTCTCTTTCTTGTACTGGCTATATTTTCCTTGCATGAAAAAAAGGCATTTATGCTACTTTTCATAAATATGCCAAGTAGTACAATTTTGTATGCTAACTAAGTTGTAAATTATGTGTATTATGTTGATAAAGCAATACATAAGTTTAGGTTTGATTAGAAAGTACTTATTGCTAGTGTTCCAATTTCTCTCCCCAAAATTTGTTTTTTCCCTGAAAAAAATCAGTTTGTAATTTCTGGAAATTTTACATCTGTAGTGGGGAGGACACTGTGCAGGGCTTCTGTTCACATATAACTTTGGGTTTTTGAGAGAGAGATGAAATTGTTCTACTGGTTTTAGAAATGACTTATGTTAAAATATCATCAGCATATGTCCACACATTCCTGCTTGGACATTTTCCAGTGTTGTCGAAGGCCGTGTTCCTCTCTCTTGCAGACTCTTCTCATCTACAGAAAGATCATTCTTAGGGTTGTGGGATTCACACTGTGGGTCTGTGGGCTAAAGTGAGAAAGGACAAGGGGATGAAATCGACCTCTTTCCTCAGTGGAACTGTACTTGCAGCAGAGGAAGTAGGAGCAATTTCACCCCCTTGTCCTTCCTCACTCCAGCCCCACCAACCTGTTCTTCTGAGTAAGTCCTGCAACCTTAGGAGTCATCTTTTCAGGGTTAAGAAAGGGCTGTGGGAATGGAGAGAAATGTGGGGAAACTCTGTGTTCCATGCATGGAATGGTAGGATACTGCCCATTGTTTCCTCTGTCTCTTTGAATCATGCTTGAACATTTTCTAGCTGAACTGTATAAATCAATCCAAGACTAGCCACTTTTCTCCATTATGTGGCTTTCCTTTTTCTTATATGCTCTTCTTGTTTTCTCCAATCTCTTCCCTTTCTTGTAGCTTGCTAGGGTGATCAGCCGTCTGGCAGACTTTGCTGAGAAATATGCCAACTTGCCAACCTTGGGCTTCACTCACTACCAGTAAGTTATTCATAGATTTATTCATACGGTGTTGGTATAGCTGCTATTTCTACCTCTTTTCTTCCCCCCCCCCAAGTGTCTAATCAACATGTTCTGTGCATGACTAAGCTGATCAGTTTAGTTAGAGTAAGACAGGAACAGGTGACTATTTCTTAACTATACAGACCACAGTTGTCAATGCCTGATTTTGTCTTGATTCTGATAGTGTGCTGAGCTGGGTGGTCTCAACTTGAACTCTATAACATTTACAAAAGCTAAGGGCAATGGCCATCAGAATACTATTGCAGGCCTACGCAACACACGCAAATTGAGTCATCAGTTTGCTGTTTCTTAATCAGCAAATATTCAAGCCCTTCCTCTTCCCCAACCTCCTTTCAGGTTTGCAAACATTAATTTGGCTTAATGCATTGAGCTCTGATTGCAGGAGTTATCAAAGCAAAAAAATGACTGTCCTGGTAGTATCTGCTAGCAAATAAGCTGTAGTTAAGGAAATCTCCGTCAATTCAAAAGCCAAAAGAGAAAATTGTCTTCAAATTGTGCTGCTGGCAACAAAGTAGATGTGACAGATCTTCAGTCTCCCCATATCCAGTTTGTAACTAGTTCGTACGTAACCTTGTCCTAGCACCCTAAAAGGTGCACCCTTAAATCCAAGAGGGTTGTATGCTTTTCTAGGAAGAGTCTATAACATTTTCCATAGATACCTTCCCAATATATGAGTGGCTTTGAAACAAATTACTGAAACCAGGGGAAAGATCAATTGAAATTAACAACTGACAGGTTGTTTTGCAACTCAATATCCCGATTCTTGATTTTTAGTATGGCACTGAGAATCCTCTTTAAGTAAGATGTATTTCAGAGAGCAGTGTTTGTTATTAGATCTATAGGTTTTTTGAATCATGAATTCTTGAAATATCGTTTTTTCTGTGTTCAAGCAGAATTCATATTGTATAAATAAAGTGTAGGTGTTTAAGCTTCAAAATGTGTTTTAATATAATAAGGTATCCTCCATTAGCATGTCATTGAGAAACTTCTTTCACTATGTGCAAGATTCTTCCACTTTGCCCCTGAATAAATAAAACTTGAGATAAGCAGGGGTTACATTTATATTTCTGTAATCCCTTTGGAAGGAGGATAGTTTATTCTAGAAGAGAGAAAATCTAGCATACTTTATTTAGACCACTTAACATGTGTATGTTTTTCCTCTGTATTTTATGTTCATCTAGGAAACCACCATATTTTACATGGCAAACATGACTACTATATGTGCTCTAGTATTATTTCCTGTAGTAGTTATTTGAATTGCTCATAAATGCATATGGAGCTCAGTGTAAACCCCTGTGCACTCTATTCCAATCCAGTTTCCCTGATGCTTTTAGATGTCATCCACATCTTATACTTTTGGCAGAAAAACACTGAAATAGCACCCAAGTACCTAAAGCAGTCTTAAACTTGTTGCCTAAAACATGGACCTGTAGTCAGCCAAGGAGAGCAAAGTGTGACAAGAAAGGCATTGCCGTTTCTATTTCTGGAATATATTTAACTAGGAAAAAGGCCCGTTGTGGAAATAAATACAACGGCCTCTAGAAAGAGGCTCTGGGCAGGTGCCCCAGCCTTGGACACTCAGTTTCAATTTGCTGTGGGGACCTCAGCAGGGTATAATGACACGAAGTCCACCATTTTCTCCAGAGGAACTGATCTCTGCTACCTAAAGAACAGTTGTAATTTTGAGTGATCGCCAGTCCTCACCTGGAGATTGGCAATGATGGTTCCCCAGAAGGGAATAGTTGGTTTGGAGGGTGGAGTCTATGGCTTTGTACCTGTCCGAGGTCCCACGCCTCCTGAAACCTCACCCTCTCCAGGCTCCATCCCTCACATCTCCAGGAATTTCCCACCCGGAGTTGGCAACCCTATCTCCTTCCCAGCCAATCATCAACCTACCTTTATTTCCCCCTCACTCTTCAGCTTTCCACCCCCCACACACCTGCAGCCTCTCCCGTGCTCTGAAGCCCTGACTGCTACGTCACATTGGCTGTCATATGGGGGCCACCTCAGCAGCATCTAAGGATACAGAGCCCACCATTTTCTCCAGGGGAACTGTTCTCTGCCGTCTGGAAAGCAGTTGTAATTCTGAGTGATCTCCAGCCCTCACCTGGAGATTGGACACATTTTACCTCAGAAGAGCAAACTGTTTAGAATGTTAGAGGCAAAAGCCAATCAAGTCGCATATGCAACTGACCTCTGTGTTCCGAGGCAAAGGCCAATGAGGCTGCCTATGCAAATAACCTCTGTGTTCTGACTGGCTATGGGGGGGAGAGGAACAGCAAAATGTTTAGAATGTTGGAGGCAGGACTCAGGCAAAGCAGCCAGTGGATAGGGAGGCCCTCTGAATGACAGATCAGAGAGCGAACTGATTTTGGAGCGTGTGGAATGTTCTAGAGAAGTGCCATCACCATTCGGCTTTTATTTATAAGGGAGATGGCTGTTATGGCACTTGAAATTTTGATGTGTTAGTCTGCAGCAGAAGGCCCAAATTAACAGATGATTGCAAAACAGCATCAAAATATTCCACTGGGGCATAAAAATATTTTTTTTAAGAGCTGTATATGTACACCTGGACATGGCAATTTTACTCTGCAGTACCAGTTCTGAGAACTGAACCAGAAGATTCTGTGTATGCGATATTAATTCTTAGATGAAAGGATTATTTCTTAAAGGATGCTTGCACAAGTATTTTCTTGTCCTCTGGGCTTTGCACTAGGGAGGCTGTTAGGGCTGGAGAAATGGATTTATAAAAGTGAACAGGTCACTATGTCAAATAAGATGGTGGTGCTGGAAAGAGCCATCAAGACTTATGGCAACCCGAAAGGATTTTCAAGGAGGGATACATTCAGAGGTGGTTTGCCATTGCCCGCCTCTACGTCATGACCCTGGACTTTCTTGGTTGTCTCCCATCCAAATACTAACCAGGGCTAACCCTGCTTAGCTTCTGAGATCTGATGAGATCGGGTTAGCCTGGCCATAAGATGGTACTACTTCATAAATAATTTCTAAGATGATAGGACGTTAAATTACTCCACTGAAGGTTAGAATCTGGTTATAGACTAAAACAAAAATACTCGCCGGGGGGGGGGAGTATTCCCCAACACTCCCGGCCTGTAGAAGCAGGAGGACCTCTGCAGGAAGAGGAAGCAGCAGCAGGTGAGCCCCGCAGGTGGACCCATGAGGCCCACCAAGCCTTCTCCCTCCTCCCCAGCACCAGTGGTGGTGAGGCCTGAGTAGCTCACAGCCACCGGCCCGCCAAGCCTCCCCCCCCCCAGCGGTGGCAGCAAGACAGTTGCCAGGGTGTTCTCTGCGCATGAACAGGGAACACTCTTTTACTTTTGGGGGGATTTAAGTATCCCCCGTATAGTTTTTAAACTTTTCAGATTTTTCTGCACACCTGGGGATTGCACGCAGGGGCATCTTGACTATTAGTATATAGATTTATATAGCACTACATTTTAGAGGTTTACTGCCTCTGCATATCGAGGTTGCCTTTATTCACTATAGCTGGTACCTATTGATGGACTTTTCCTCTGTGAATCCATCTAACTGCCTTTTAAAGCCATCTGTAGTCATGGCTACCAGTGACTCTACTGGCAGTGAATTCTGCAATGTAATTACTTGTTAGATGAAGAATTATTTCCTTTTGTTTTTCTTGTACAAATTGCCCATCACTTTCATTGTGTGTCCACAAGTTCTAGCATTATGGAAGCAGGAGAAAAAGCTCCCTATATCCACTTTCTCCAGCACATGCCTAATTGTATAAACCACTTACATTTTCTCCTTTAGCCTTTTTTTCTAAACTAAAAAGTTTGTATTGCCAATCACTTTTTGTGTGGAGACTCCGATGCTTCCATAGCAACAAGGGAAATCATTTTGTGGTAACATGTATGAAGAATGTGAGGGCTTGTCCTTGAATTGCATTCTGTCTGGTGCTTTTAGGCCTGCACAGTTAACCACTGTGGGTAAACGTTGTGCCCTGTGGATCCAGGATTTGTGCATGGACCTGCACAATTTAGAGCGGGCACAAGACGAGTTGAGGTTTCGGGGTGTGAAAGGCACCACCGGCACCCAAGCCAGCTTCTTGCAGCTCTTTGAAGGAGATCATGACAAAGTAAGTAAATCCCGACAAAGAAGCCCAGTTTGAACTGCAGTTCGTTTGGGGTCATGGGCCATAGTTTGTGATGAAATGAAATTTGCATGGGGTTCCATTGGGAAAACTCTGATACCTGAGAGACAGAATAGATCAGAAGGGAGTTATAGGACAAAATGGTGCTTAGATCAGCAGCATGCTGGTTGGGCTCACAGTGCTGAAGGAACCGGAAATTTGTTTGGGGTGCAGTCGTTATTCACACTGCAGTTGCTGCCTTTTGAGGTTCTTGTCTGTTTTTCCTTTGAGGTGGAGGAGCTAGACAGGCTGGTGACTGCAATGGCAGGATTTAAGCGGTATGTAAAAAAAAAGAAACCTCCAAACAAACAATACTTCTTTGCCCTAGCACAGAGTGTGCTAAAGGGGGCACTTGTGAAATGAGCTGCTCTATGACATTGTGTATGAATTGGCATTCTACTCTGCAATTAATATTTGTGCTGCTAGAGCTAACCATCAGGTTTTATTCTGAGAGAGTGGTGCTTTGCAAAATCTGCTTTGTGGTGGGCTTTGCAGGAACTCCTTCCATCGTGGTCCTGGTACTGCTTCTGAGCCTTGCTCTAGCTTCCATTTTCTTTGCTACCTCCACTGCATGCTAACCCAGACTGCATTCCCACACATGTAATTTCTGTAGAAGTTGTCAAGGCATTGGGTCAAGGAGCTAGTTGATGCAGTATGATATTTATACAGTACTTCAGTCCTCACAGCCTTGTTGAACTTCATCATATGTGTGTTTTGTTCCAGAGCTTATATTGTAACAGGGCAGACGTACAGTCGCAAAGTGGATATTGATGTCCTGTCTGTTCTGGCTAGCCTAGGAGCATCTATACATAAGGTAGGACTTCTTTGAAGCTTCATATTCAAAAGCACAGCTGAAAAAGTCTAAGGGTTGATAACCATACACACTGCTTCTCTAGATACATTCAAGCTAAGGCTAAATTTTTTCATGTAGAATTGCAAGTTTTTGCTTTTCTCATTGTTTAACTCATTTTTGTGTAGGATGCAGATATCCCCCATTTACTGAATTACAGATGGACAGAAACTGACAGTAAATTCAATGGGAAATCTTGCAAGTCAAAATCTCAAGTCACATGCTGGCCTAGCTTCTAACAGTAGTGGTCTAATTGCAGACCTCAGTGCTGCATACATTTGGTTTTCTTTGCTCGTTTAGATTTAGATATTTCTGGGTTTCTGTAAGCTGATTTGAGTCCTGTATGAGGAGAAAAAAAGTGCTATAAATACCTAAATAAATAAAATTCAGTATTAGGAGCCCCATTAATTAATTTATTATTTATTCATTCATTTGATTTATACCCCGCCCTCCCCGCAAAGCAGGCTCAGGGCGGGTTAAGAGCTTTATCATGCTTAGAATCTCCAACAAATGCCCATTTCATATACAGTAAGTAAACTTGCTTTTTGTTAGTGTCTATCTTCTCAGTTTTTTATTTATATACTGCCTCATAGCACAAAAAATAGCTCTCGAGACAGTTCACAAAAATCAGAAAATCATACAAATTTACCAAAGCAATCAAGAGAAGAGTGGCAATTTAAAATACTGAGTTAAAACACCCAGCAGCAACAAGGAATGCAAAATAAACATTTTAAAATAGCGGCAAATCTTTAAAAAGGTATTTAACTAAAAGATACAAACAGAGTTTGGTGTAGTGGTTAAGTGCGCGGACTCTAATCTGGAAGAACCGGGTTTGATTCCCCAATCCTCCACTTGCCATAGTTCTGGCACAGCTGTTCTTGAAAAAGAGCAGTTTCTGTCAGAGCTCTCTCAGTCCCACCTACCTCACAGGCAATGCTCCTTCTAAGCTGTGGAGTCTTGTGAGCAAAAATTCTACTTTGTGAGCTACAGGCATTAAAGTTGTGAGCAAGCGATTTGGTTGCTGCATAAATTAGTGTGCTCTGGAGCCATCCTTCCTGAGCTAAGACAAAAACGTGTGTGCTGGAGGCTAGAAAGCTGTGAGCTAGCTCACACTAACTCATCTTACAGGGAACACTGCTCATAGGGTGTCTATTGTGGGGAGGGAAAGGGAAAGGAGTTTGTAAGCCGCTCTGAGACTCCTTTGGGTAGTGAAGGACGGGGTATAAATCCAATCTCTTCTTCTTCTTCACAGTATACACCAAGGTAATTTTAAAAAACTCATTGCCAGCAATGCTCCCTGTAAGCTGTGGAATCTTGTGAGCAAAAATTCTACTTTGTGAGCTACTGGCATTAAAGTTGTGAGCAAGCAATTTGGTTACTGCATAAATTAGTTTGCTCTGAAGCCATCCTTCCTGAGCTAAGACAAAATGTGTGAGCCAGAGGTTAAAAACTGTGAGCTACCTCACACTAACTCAGCTTAGAGGGAACACTGATTGCCTGTAGCCTGGGAGGATAAGACCATTTTTGTGTCTGTGTCAAGTGCTGTCAAGTTGCTGGCAACCCTATGAATTAACATCCTATCATTGACAGACCTGCTCAGAACATCTTTACCTGGCATCTAAAACTTAGACCGATTTCCCACAAGCTGCTGCAGCGCTCTGACTCTTCCCTTTGCACTGATCATACGTGTCAATTTCACACTAAGTGCTGTGCAGTTGCATTTTGCCCTGCAGCTTCACCCGATTTTCCCCGCCTC
This sequence comes from Gekko japonicus, assembly GCF_001447785.1. Taxonomy (NCBI): domain Eukaryota; kingdom Metazoa; phylum Chordata; class Lepidosauria; order Squamata; family Gekkonidae; genus Gekko; species Gekko japonicus. Next base: position 1,238,025 of record NW_015171503.1, on the reverse strand, counting down.
TACTCAATCCTGTTTTTTGAGGATTGAGTAGAGGTGGGGAAAATCGGGTGAAGCTGTGGGGCAAATTGCAGCTGCGCAGCTCTTAGTATGAAATTGACACGTACGATCGGGGCAAAGGGAAGAGCGAGCACGCTGCAGCAGCTTGTGGGAAATCGGCCTTAAATAAGAATGCACATGCAAGTAACAGCAGGAAGAGCATTCTGCATCTCTAGTGCCATTATAGATAAGGCCCTGTTCCTAATGACCATTTATTTTGTTTCAGATAATGTTGGCACAAGCATCTCAGCATTCAGGCAGCTTTACATAGGGGGAAATAGTCCTTCAGGTCCTATACTGGTGCCCCGGGTGGGAGAATGTTCCCTCCATTCAACCGTTTAACTCTGCTTCAGGCTCACCAGTCTGAGATTATTACAGCAGCAATTGTAAATACGTGTTTTGAAAAACACTTTGTAGGAAAAAATACTAGTTGTCTCTTGTTGGCCAGTATGGTAACAGGGTGTGGTTTTGTTTAATGTACATGGCAATTGAACTGAGTCTTGGGACATGCTTTAAACCCTGTTTCAGAGACTATGTTCCAGGTACTGGAGCTGTTATGCTACAATTGTTCTTCACAGAATGGCTTCCCCTGTTCATTTTAAAGGAAGTAGCCAGTCCACACTTGCATTTCTTTGTGTGTGCATATTGACTCTTTCCACCAAAATTAATGGGAATCACTGCATGCAAGAGATCATTTGTGCTTCTAATTATTAATGGACTCTAATGTTCAATGTGTGAAGTCACTGTTCACTGATTTTCTCTAGATCTGTACTGATATTCGCCTACTGGCAAACCTTAAAGAAATAGAGGAACCTTTTGAGAAAGAACAAATTGGTATGTAACAAGTATGGAAACAGGATTTTACTCTGTTTTCATTTTTAATGACTTATTCTTCTAGCCCTTTCCTTTAGATGTTAGCCATGTTTAAGTCCATCTCTTTGACTGAAAATCTTTACAAGTGACATAAAAATTAGCAATTGTTCCTCTCTTAGATTTCATACACTTTTACATCACACATTTTTAATGTAGAAATAGAGTGCCTAGAATGACCACTAAAATGAAATGGAGCTTGTAAATGTCTTAAGCTGTTGCTACATTAGCCATTTAAAAGTTGCTGTAAGGTACATAAGTCAGTGGTTCATTTGCTAAATCATACCTTGAGCTCCCTCATGTACAGCAGGCAGACCATGGTTTAGAGCTGTGTGTCTGCTTTTGTCTCCTATGTTCTTTGTACTCACCTTCATAAGTTCACTTCTGCCTCCAAAGGATAGCGGTCTCTAGAAGTGGAGTGGCCACTGTTAATGTGATGTGTTCATTCAGATATCTCATCACACCATAGTTAGATTAAAACTCTAATTTCCAATTCTGGTTTGCTGGCCTGTCACAAACCATGGTCTGTCAGTTCAGCTGACATAGGGCACGATCACACACAAAATTAGCCGCGCCATAGGCACGAATGCTGGGTAGATTTAAAGGGCGCAATCAGACACAAACATCTGGGAAGTGCCCCGCACCCATCTGCAACCCGTTTTTCTCCGCCGTAGAAGCGGAGTAAAAAGACACTAGGGAAAGTCCGGTAGCAAATGGGTTGCTACAGGCCACGGACGGACGTTCCCCTGTCTGATTGCTCCAGCACGCTCTCATGGCATCGGGATGGTCTGATCAGGCCATCCCGACTCTGTGCCGTTGTCCCCCCCCCCCTTCTCAGTACGTGTATCATCACACATTCCATAGGGAGCCCTTAGTGCTGAGATGCGATTCATCGATTCCCCATTTAAGCGCATTGGGAACAAACGGCCAAAAAAACACCCTGACTCACCCGCGGTTGCATCTGATCACGCAGTGGCGGGCTGTGTGATCGCGCAACTGCTGGTCAAATTCCTCCGGAGGAAATAGCCTCGCTTCCCCCCCCCCCGCGTTATCTCGTGCATGTGACCGCGACCATTGTTAAGCTTCCTTAACTTGTTTTGAATTGAGCCAGTATGCCAAATACTTTGTCTCTCTTAGTTTCTGGAGAAAGACGGTCCATAAATAAAGCTAAGAGTTTTTAAGAAGTCTTACTATTACACTTAACAGAAACTGTGATTTACAAGTAGTTTAAATTAAAGATTTAAAAGGGATTGGGGGGTGGGGTTTTTTTTTGCTAAACACTACTATAACAGCAATAATCTCACCATTTTAAACATTTTTGCATGCAACTCCTATTGTCTGTTCAGGATTACAGTGTACTGGCAAGGAGTGTGTTTTCTAAAGTTATGAGCAATGTCTTGAGAAAGGTACACCATGTTAACACTCTTTATTGCCTGACTACACTCATGTGTACCCTTTCCTGTTGTACAGGTTCAAGTGCCATGGCTTACAAACGGAACCCCATGCGTTCAGAGCGCTGTTGCAGTTTAGCTCGCCACCTTATGACTCTGATCCTGGATCCCCTCCAGACAGCTTCTGTGCAGTGGTTTGAACGTACTTTGGATGATAGCGCAAACAGGTATATCCCTGACTTCTAGCCCTGGACATGGAGTTCAGAGACTCTAGTTTTATGTTTAAGTTAAGTGGAATAACTGCAAGGAACAGGTGGTGTGACATTGTACAGCAACCAAAATAATGAACATGCTTACCTGGAAGTAAGTGGGCTTGATAAGGGGGGAAGATAGGCTGACGTGATCTCAGTGTTTAGACATTCAATGGGAAGTGACTCTGACATTTTATAGAAAGCATTTTGAATTCAAGAATACTTAAAATATATTTATCAGTTAATGTTGCATAATACATTTGACACTGCAGATACCATATCTGACACATACAAGAGGCCAGCACTGAAGAGCCTAATACCTGCAGTCTATGCCCAGC
>NW_015171503.1:1181021-1235065 GCF_001447785.1 Gekko japonicus | reverse complement strand
TTACTGAGCTGTTTAAAACATCCCTTTCTGTGTGAATGCTACATTTTTTTCTTATCCTAGTACTTCTTTTTGTCATCTTTCCACAGGCGTATATCCTTAGCTGAGGCCTTCCTCACCGCTGATATAATACTTAGTACGTTGCAGAATATTTCTGAAGGTCTTGTGGTATACCCCAAGGTAAGAAGTAGTAAAATAGAAGAATGTGTTTGTAGTTGCTTTCAAACTTAGTTCCAGAAGATCCTGGGATTCCTCCCTGAGAAGGCCACTAATGGCCGACAAGGAGGCCTCACCAGCAACTGAAACAAACTGAGTGTGAGCCCTCATACACGCCTTAAAATCCTCTTCAGGACAGATACGGGGAGGTGGAAGGGGATTTCTAAATGCAGAAAGTTAGTTTGACAATCACTGCCAAAACCATCCCCGCCTCCAGCACTAGGTTACAATAGGGCTCTTAGAATAATCTCATTTGTATCTGTTGTCTGATTTATGGTAATATAAATGGTAACAGCCCAAGACAACTAATAAACCAGAGAACAGGCTGACACTCAGCGCTTGGGATGAAATGAAATGCAATTTCTATAATGTATTAACAATGTTGTTTTATAATAGCTAATAACACATCCACATTGTTACATATTTTTTTCTTCCATAGGTACAGAAAAAAGAATTGGGTTGACGAAATCCCCGGAGTTGGCTTTCGTTTCGTTCACAACTTCATCAGAACGCACTGAAGCACCTTACAAAAAGACATAAAAAGATTATGCAATGCAATACATATGTTAAAGCTATTTTTATATAACTATTTCTAGCCAATAATAAATTAGGAGGCAATGTACTGTGGTAGTTTCTCTTGAAAACCTACTGTTCATAGTGTCTTCCAATGATATCCCATGCCATAATTTCAAATACTAAAGTGCATTGATAAAGACATACATATAGTCACTCCACTGTTGCAATAGTCATTTATACAAAAAGCATTTTCCAAAGTACATACAAAAAGCATTATTACAAAAAGCATTTTACAAACCGTTTAAAGTTTACAACTCACCCTAATCCATTTTACTGGAGAATTTTGTCCCGAGCATACAAACAAATCAATTTGCCTTAACAGGTGTTCACATTGGACTGCTTATATCCTAGCCTCCCACTTATTACTTAAAGAAAACCTTACAAATTATACAGTAACTTTTTAACAATTATACCTTTCATCTATATTGACAATAAATAATCAAAACCACTAGTCTGCTTGTTTTTTGCATCTTTAATAATATAACTGGCTAAAAGCCTTATTAAAATCTTCAAGTAATATTAAAAACTCCTGAGTCCCTGTGCTTACAAATTAAACTGACCAAATCAAGCCAAAAGATCCCTGTAGACTTACATTTCAATTAAAGGGAACGCCCGGGACAAGATTCTCCAGTAAAATGGATTAGGGTGAGTTGTAAACATTAAACGGTTTGTAAAATGCTTTTTGTAATAATGCTTTTTGTATGTACTTTGGAAATGCTTTTTGTATAAATGAATATTGCAACAGTGGAGTGAATATATGTATGTCTTTATAGATGCACTTTAGTATTTGAAATTATGGCATGGAACATCATTGGAAGACACTATGAACAGTAGGTTTTCAAGAGAAACTACCATGGTACATTGCCTCCTAATTTATTATTGGATAGAAATAGTTATATAAAAATAGCTTTAATGTATAATTGTATTGCATTGCATAATCTTTTTATGTCATTTTGTAAGGTGCTTCAGTGTGTTCGGATGACGTTGTGAACAAAACGAAAACTAACTCTGGGGAGTTTCGTCAACCCACTTCTTTTTTCTGTACATATGGAAGAAAAAAATATGTAACAATGTGGATGTGTTATTAGCTATTATAAAATAACATTGTTAATACATTATAGAAATTGCATTTCATTTCATCCCAAGCGCTGAGTGTCAGCCTGTTCTCTGGTCTGATTTATGGTGGCTGCAGAGATGCTGTATGAGTAGGCTTGCCAATCTCCAGGTGGTGGCTGGAGGTCTCCTGAAATTACAACTGGTCTCCAGGTAAAAGAGATCAGTTTCCCTGGAGAAAATGGCCACTTTGGAAGGTGGACTCTATGATATTATACCCCACTAAGGTCATGCCCCTCCCCAAACTCCACCCTCCCCAGGCTCCACCCCCCAAATCTGTGAATTTCATAATCCAGAGCTGGCAACCCCAGGTGGGAGGTAAAGTCACTACTGAGCAGACCGTCATTCTCCTCTCCTCCATTTTATCCTCACAACAACCCTGTGAGGCAGGTTAGGCTGAGAGTGTGTGACTGGCCCAAGGTCAGCCAGGGAGCTCCCATGGTACAAGTGGGTCTCCCAGATACTAGCCCAGCACTCTTAACCACTACACCACACTGGTTTATGTAGTATTAAGGATGTTCACATGTGGAAAGGCAAGAAAGAAAAAGAAGTAATGGGCTTACCTGCAAGGGTCCTTTCTGGTTATGAAAAGGATGGCCTCTAGTACAGTGACTCCTTCCAGCATCTTCTCTGAGGTTCAGGCCCTTTTATAGAATCATAGAGCTGGCAGGGACCTCCAGGGTCATCTAGTCCAATCCCCTGCACAATGCAGGAAATTCACAAATACCTCCCCTCCACCCCCAGTGACCCCTGCTCTATGCCCAGAACTGGCCTGGAGAACAATTGCTTCCTATCCCCAAAGTGGTGATCAGCATTTCCCTGGGCTTGTAAGAAAGGGTCACAAGAACTAAGCACTGATGCAAACCTTCCTGCCCTCCCTTCTCATGATCTGCCTAAGTTCACAGAATCAGCTTTGCTGTCAGATGGCCATCTAGTCTCTGTTTAAAAACCTCCAAAGAAGGAGAGCCACCCCCTCCCAAGGAATCCTGTTCCACTGAGGAACCGCTCTAATTGTCAGCATGTTCTTCCTAATATTTAGCCTAAAACTTTGTTGATTTAATTTCAACCTGCTGGTTCTGGTCCGACCTTTTGGGGCAACAGAAGACAACTCCGCACCATAATCTCTATGACAGCCCTTCAAGTACTTGAAGATGGTTATTATATCACCTCTCAGTCGTCTTCTCTCCAGGCTAAATATACCCAGCTCCTTCAACCTTTCCTCATAGGACTTGGTCTCCAGACCCCTCACCATCTTCATTGCTCTCCTCTGGACACGTTTCAGCTTGTCTATATCCTTCTTAAATTGTGGTGCCCAAAACTGAACACACTACTCTAGGTGAGGTCTAACCAGAGCAGAGTAAAGCGATACCATCACTTTGCATGAACTGGACACTATACTTCAGTTGATACAGCCCAAAATGGCATTTGCCTTTTTAGCTGCCGCATCATACTGCTGACTCATGTTCAGTGTATGGTCTGCTGAGACCCCTAGTTCCTTTCTGCACATACTACTGCCAAGACAAGTCTCCCACATCCTATAATTATGCATTTGATGTTTCCTACCTAAATACAGAACTTTACATTTATCTCCGTTTTCCAAAGGATCAAATTATTCTTGGTCTCACGCATGGATGGAGTCAGCACTGATAGGCACTGTTTGACATGGTGAGATTGTTTTCCTCTCAGGGCAATAATACTGGCCAGTGAAAATTAAACCCAAGATGAGAAGTAATTCCAGTGCTTAGGGTTTGCTCCCTCCCTATTTACTGCATCGCTGACTTTAGCAGAAAGATCTGTTCCTATTATCCAGTTTCACTTGCAGATTTCCTCCTCCTCTTCCCCAGGCCCCTAGTAACTTAGCTAATAACCTGACTGGAGAAAGGGACGATGGCTCCATCACCCCAGCCAATAGCAGCAAGGGAGGGAAATGGTAACACAGGGCATCCCAGAATCTTACAAAGGTCCAAAGAGGGGAAGAAGGGAACAATAAACACATCTTCCAATGCATCATCCAACAAAAGACTCTGGAAATTAGGATGGAGGAAACATATAAAGCAGATCTTCTGGCCAGAATGATGGCAGAACATTGAAGGTCTCCATTCTCCTTGTTTAATATCCAGTGAAGAATCCACAGTTCATTAATTGATGAAGAGGCAAACAATTCCATATGTTTGGGGGGGGGGTGTCCTACCTGAATGTTATATTTGTAAACACTTTGAGGAGGAAATTCCATTTCCCTAATCTGCAGTTTGGCTGTTCATCCAGTCCACTTCAATGTAGTTTATGCCATATATGTGCATTTTTTAAAAGTGCAGACACTGTAAGTGAATATTCATGGGAGAGCCCAGATGGATTACTTGAACAGTGTTTGGTACACTGAGTCTGTCACTTGCAAGGCATAGGTGGAAGGATGCTTGGGCTCATGGCACAGGAGCAAACTCTGCTGTGTCTTACATTTTAATGTTATACTGTATGCACCAATAAACAGACTGTTCCCCCACATACACACACCCTTGCCATTCATGCAAAAATCTTTTACATATTCAGGCACTGTAATATCTGCAAGGCTTCAAGGCAAGTTTATACACACTAAACTGATTTCTGAATCAGCTTAGGAAGGAGCTGTTATCGACTTCCGGTTTAATGGCGACCCACTAGCAGACACATTCCCTGGACCTCCCGGGGAGGCAATCCGCACACCGGCGGTTTGGAGGGAGGGCGATTGTTCGCCCCCCCCCAGAGCCTTGGTGAAAGGCTCCTAGCCATAGGGCTTTTGAGGGGTGGCCTCTTCGCCAGCGCAATGCTGGAGAATTGAGGTGCTCCTCCACCCTGACAGTCCGGCCATTGGGCATCTGAATGGAACTAGAGACGCCGACTGGGACAAGTGTTGGAGATCGGGCACTGTAAACGAACCTGTGGCGAGGTCTCTGGACCACCAATGAACAGTGAGTCGAGTTTAACGCAAACACCAGGATTATAAAAGAAAGCCCCCCAGGATCAGCGAGACTAGCGAGCGGGGGATGGGCCCCTCCCATAAACATGAGTAAAACAGTGAGCTCCCAAGGGGGGGCAGAACTATAAGCGCTAAAATCTGTTTTGAAGAGTACACGAGAGCGTGAATAAGTGCTTGGCCAAATTGCAGAGACTTTAGCAAAACTTTTAAAAAGTAAACAATCCATAAAAATGGTGCTGAGAAAAGCGGAGAAAGAAAGGCAGGTGAAAATGATACCGGCTGGAAGCATGAGCCCCCGACCAGAAGATACCACAGAGTTTTCTAAGTTGCTAGTGGACTCTTTGCGCCCTCTACTGGATCAGATGATGAATACAACATTAAACAGCTGACAACATTAAACCAGAACTTTGTAGCTCAGCAGCTCCAACTGAATGAAATTACCAAAAAGACGGAGCAAACAGCTGAGGTGGTGAAGGAAATGGATGCCATATCCAAAAAGGTTAATAAAAGGGTGCAGTTACTGGAAAAGAATCAAGTTTCTGACGAATATCAGCTCATGCAGCTACAAATGGAAAAAGCCAATCTAGTTCTCTGGTTCCAAGGTGTCCCTGAGGCTAAAGATGAGAATCTGAAACAACTTCTGAGTGATGCGCTTGCCCCAATTGCAGATTTAAAAACGGACTATCTTATAAGCGAAATGGATGTGGCTTATAGAGCCTACTCCGTATACATCAAGAAAAATAATCTGCCTGGGGAAATAGTGGTAAGATTCTCGAAGAAACATGTGCGGGATCAAATACTGAAAGCAACATCAGGAGCACCCTTAAAAATTGGAGACAACACCATCAGAATTCTAAAAGATATTCCTTTTGAAATAAGAAAAAAGAGACAGAAATATAAGGACTTGATTATGTTCTTGCAAACAAACAGCATTCCTTACAGGTGGTTGATTCCCGAGGGCATCCTTTTCAAATTAAAGGATAAAAAAGAAAAAATTGACACTGTTTCTAAAGCACATGAGTTTCTGAGACTGCAACTGGGAGGTTCAGGAGAGGACGGCAGAGAGGACGAGGACAGCAAACATAGCGAGGATTCTTCCGACAAGGACTATACTTCTGAAAAGGGGGCTGCGGCCCCCAAACGCAATTATCAATTGAGGATAAGAAAAGATAAAACAAAATAATGGCAGAAGAACTCTGAATTGTGCCTTATAAGCTTTTATTATCAATGATACTCTGGTGACTCTTTTAAAATAGTTTAACTAATCGATATGAAGACTAATATCATAGCTTAATCGACCATGTTCAATGTGATTTTAACATTTTTAGACTAATACTGATACAAGCAGTTGAAATGATCTCCTATACTTGAGGTTTTAGTTAGTAGTGGTTTTCTTTCCTTTCTCCCTTAGATGTACTTGTCCCCTCCCTTTTTTCATTGTAGTTTGTAGTCTATAGAAAATGCAATAAAAAATCCCCTCCAGGGGGCTAAAAAAAAAAAAGGAAGGCGCTATTATCCTCATGATGGAGCAGAATTTGGGTAACACTGAATGAGAGGAGGAGGACAGAGACTAGTTGCCTAATGCGTGCCTGTTATTTTGATTTTGGCTTTAGGTGATTGCAAGACGTATTCAACAGGAGTTGCCTTTCATGTCTACTGAAAATATTATCATGGCTATGGTGAAAGCTGGGGGCAATCGCCAGGTACGTTGGATATTAGGCTCTTTGAGGTACTTAAGTCAAGAACAGAGGGATTATAAAAAGATTTTGAAACCAGTTTCTTGGACACATATTCTTCTAGAGCATAGAACTGTTAATTATATGTTCTCCTACTGTAAAGGCAAATAAAACATGGGCTGTAGGAGGTGTTTCTCATTATTCTGTTAATCTACCCAAGAATGCATGGATGCTCTAATGTGGTATACTGCCAATGGTAATGTTGTTATCAAAACAAGGCAATTAATGAACATTACAATGTGACTATCTCTTAAAAATTACAGTAATTACAAGGCAAAACAATTATGTTTTCACAAATACCTTTTTAAAGTGCAACACTGACCAAGATTCTTTAAACATTTGTGTTTCTTTTTGCTTGATGCTGCTTTCCCTGTATTCTTAAATTTAAGCTGGATGATAGAAAGCAATTCCCTGTCTTCTCTGGACTTATGAAGAACAGAGGAAAACCCTGTTTAGGTCAGATTAAAGAACCGTTTAGTCCAGCATTCTTTTCCCACTGGCAACCAAAAGGAGGCCTACAAGTAAGGCTTGAATACAATGCCCTTTCCCGCTTTTGCCTGCCTCCGAAACCCAGCAAATGATGTGGCATGGTTTGTCACCTCTGAATATGAAGGCTTTATTTACTCTGATGGCTAATAGCTGTTGATCTATTTTCCATGAATTTGTTCCCTTGACTGTGCATTGACTACTTTTGTCTGTCCTGAATCTGTCAGTTAGTTTTCACTGAATAATCCCAAACTTTAGTATTATGGGGAAGAGAGGAAAAGCTCTGTCTGTACTTCCTTTATATGTGCATAATTCAATAGACATCTGCCATGCTACCCCCTTCAGTATCATATGAGTTTAGACAAAGGGAGGCACAAACGAGAAGAAAGATCTGCCTACCCGTGGGTTTCTAACTAGGTAAGATTAAACAGTCGGTCCTTACTACAGACCATCTGCTCTGACTACATAGTATAGATGTATGCATACTGAGAGATACCAGACTATCTATTAATATTGATTTATTTTAGACATTTCTATTCCTGCTTTTCCCCTGCTCCTGGCAACTGAAGATCCTTCAGACTGTTGTTCATGCTAAGAGATATGTCAAAAGGGGGAGCTTGTCCCTAGATATAGTCTATGTCCAAACTACTTTTTAGAGACAGGACTGAGTGGATCTGTTTGCATTTATTTATTTATTTTAATTTTAGACTTGTTATACCTCAGAGCTAATAATTGCCAAGCCTAATGATTAGCTTTATTTATAATGCTCTGCACAGGATGTTGTGGGTTTTTTTGGCCATCGAGTTACAGCTGATTTATGGTGACCCCATGAGGTTTTCAAGGCAAGAGATATTCAGAGGTGGTTTGCCATTGCCTGCCTCTGCTGCACAACCCTGGTGGCCTCCTATACAGATACTAACTAGGGCCGGCCCTGCTTAGCTTCCAAGATCTGATTAGACTGAGCTAGCCCAGGCTATCCAGGTCAGGGCCCTGCACAGATTAGGTGTTCAAAATATTCCATAGTGTATCAGTGTGAGCTTCAGGAAAAAAATTCAGGGGGTTGCTGCTACCTCTCATAGAGAAGAGAACATCCATCCTCTGCAGTAGTTCTATCCTGCATAGTTCAAACACAGCATCCTTTTGATGAGACTCTGCGGCCACTGTATGCTCCTCAGTCTGCAGGTTTAGCATGTTTCCTGGTTTATTAGCAATGAGATATCCATTTCTCTCTTTTTTTAGGATTGTCATGAGAAGATACGGGTTCTTTCCCAGCAAGCAGCTGCTGTTGTAAAACAAGAAGGGGGTGATAATGATCTCATTGCTCGTATCCGTGCTGATCCTTACTTTAGTCCTATCCATGATCAGCTGGAAACCCTCCTAGAACCCACATCCTTTACTGGACGTGCTTCCCAACAGGTGAGGAGGAGAGAGAAACCTTTTGTTCTCATGAGGCTGCTGTGCTGTTCTAAAACATTTCAGGGTAATTTATCCTTGGCTGGTTCCTCCTTCAGCTCTTACTGGTTACTTGGAAACATTAATTGAATGCCTCTGGTTTGCAGATGGTAAAGCTGAATATTTATTTATTTGTAAATTAGACTTCTAGACCACCCTCCCCTATGGACAAGGCTCAACCGATTAAATAAACACAATCACAAATCAGTTTAAATAATTAGAACAGTAAAAACCATAAACAATACAAAGCAATTTCAGATGGCACTAAAAATAAATCAGATTGTGTCAATTTCCCCGTTGGGGATGGAGAGAAGAAGGAGAAGCCAGGCTAGATGGATGGTCACAGTTGCTGTCCTCAGCCATAAGCCTAGCAGAACATCTCTGCTTTACAGGCCCTGTGGAACTGCATTAGGCTCTGCAGGGCATGAATGTCATTCAGCAGTGAGTTCCACCAGGTCGGAGCCAGGGCTGAAAAAGCCCTGGCTCTGGTTGAGGATAGCTGGATATCTTTTGGGCCAAGGATCGCCAGTAGGTTCTTCTCTCCAGAGCATAATGCTCTTTGGGGGGGGTATACCAGGAATGAATGAATCTCAAAGCCAAATTATTATTCTAATGGTTTTTCCACCTCTCTTGTGTGACAGGTGACAAGATTCCTGAAAGAAGAGGTCTACCCAGTGCTGACCCCATATCAGAGCAAGATGGGTGTGAAAATGGAGCTTGCTCTTTGAGTTAGGGTTTTATTGGGGTTTATGTATGAAGGATAATAAAGCATTCAAAAAAACTTAAATGTGTGAATTGGTTCCTTGGATCATTCAAGGTGAAAATAGTCTTTAGATGCTGTGGGAATGATTCTGTGGCAGTTCTAGGAAATCACAAGGTCACCCATAACCTCTGATGGAGAATATACAGTTCATTTAAGGCTAATGGCTGCATCATGATTGTGGTTTTTCAATTTCACACTCTTGTCATTAAAAATGCTGTATCAGTTTGCAATTCTACTAGTTATCCAAAATTGGAAAACTGTATAAACATGTATGGTGCCATTGTTTTTTAGTGCCTTTGCAGTGTGTTCAACTTACTGGCTACTCAAAAGCAGAGGTGAAGCAATTCAAAGATATTGAGCTGTTAGCTTAAAGTGAGCTGTACTGAAATCGGGGAGAGGCTGGGTATGGTTTCCTGTGCAGAATTCCTGTGCAGAAAGATACAGAGGTTTAATTCACTCACATAGTCTATGAGGAAACAGAGGATTAAAATGATTTAAGTGTCCTCATGAAAGTGCCTGTCTGAAGTGCTTGATTTTGCAATACATCAATCTGATACCTTGTATAAATAATATATTCATGACCATTACATTGTTCTTCAAGTACTACTCTTCAGCAGACATATCAGAATTTTTTAAAACATGGGGAACTTCTGTTTGCAAAAAGGAAAAATATTTAAACCTATATATAAAGCTTTTTACAAACTTAATATTTTACTACATTATTGAAGAGTTCCCAACTATATTGAAATGCTATTTTGTATATAGGTGGCCTTGTCTCCTACTGATAGTTCCCTTGCCTGTCATGCTTTCTGTAAATCATGATTCATGCAGAAATATGTACAGATTTAATTAATTGTTTGAATTTTAATGGATTGACTAAGATTTGTTTTATCAGGTTAGCCCTATATTTCCATATATGGAACACAAGTTTTATAGTACCCAAAGAAAACTGGGTCAAATATGCAGGACTGCGCAATAAGGAATCTATCAGAGCGAAAGAGAGAGTGTGATTCCTCTTTTGAATTTATTTAAGGAAAAATATAGCACAACTTGCACTCAGCCCAACATTCACTAAATTTAGAAAAAAATTAAAATCCTGTTTGTCTACTAAATTGTGCTCAAGGCTACTCCATTAAATCTCTCAACATTGTAAATCTAATTTTAAAAAATAACTTAGGTATTATTATAACTACGCCCTGCCAGCAGATATGCTCTGAACTTGGACCTGGCCCCAATACCATCAATCACTGCAGCCTGAGCTTTACTGAAATGGCCCAAACTATGAGATTAGCCTTAACATTAATTTGCTGACTATACTTCTAATATATTGATACTACCAACGTTCCACCATTGTCATATACTAGCACTTTATGTTGTGCTTTATGCTGTACTTTAATTATATTTATACTTGCACTGTTAGGTTTTTATCTGTTTACAAACTTTTATGTAAGCTGCCCTAAACCTGCTTTGGCGTGGCAAGGAGGGCCGGGTACAAATCAAATAAAGTAGCACCTTACAAATTGTGTTAAATGATACAATGCTGAAAAGAATATAAGTCGATACAATACACATAATATCAGTCTAGACAAGTGGTGATTAACCATGCTTGATTCTAGGTAGGTAGTGTGTTTTTTCTTTACTTGTATATGTGTGCACGCACACACAAATGTGCATATGTGATTTGCAGCATGAACTGAGATTCCAGCATAGCAATTTAGGGGTTTTAAATGAAATTATGACCTGCAGGGAGTCGTGAGAGTGTCCATGTAACTGGTGTTTTAAGATACTGCCTTGTTTTACCAGAGGCACCAAGAGCTCGCACACAGTGTGTATAAACTCTTAAAAACCGCGCAAGCTGCGCTGCCACTGAATACAACAGGCAGTTCTTCCTGGGGAAGGGAACTCCTTGTTCTAGAGGAGCGTTTACTATAAAGAAAGTGACGCTTGCGCCTTGCCGAGGTTCCAGACCAAACTATCCTCGGAAGACGCCATTACTTCCTCAGCGAGAAAGCTCTTCGTCGCACGGCTCAGGTTTTGCAGCTAAGTCTGGAAGCGCCACCGGTGCGCACTCCGGCCGCGGCGGCGCTGTAACTGTTGCTTTCGGAGCCCTTTGCCGAGATCCTGACAGAGAGGCTGCCGCTTTGCGAGAGGTCTGCGGGGGTCGCTAGCGAGGCAGGAAACCGTCCGCCGAGATCTTAGGAAAGGAACGGCCGTTGCCGGACAGGAAAACGTAGCCATGATGTGAAAAGAGAGCGAGAGAATTCTTCGAGACTACAGTTCCCATGGCTCTCTGCGCCTTCCAAGTGTCCCCCCGGTGTTGGGCGTGCGTCACGGTTTAGGTCGGCTCTGACAGGAACTGGTCGAGGGGCGACCTGAGAGCGGGCAGGAGCGCAGTCCGGAGGTGGGTGTCTGGAGCGTATGTGAGGAAACGGAGGCTGCAGGCTGAGGGACGCCCCTCTATGAGTGAGGAGAATGCGGGGTAAGCGGCAGCGGCTCCGGGAGCGAGCATGGTGGGTGGGGGTGGCTCGCCCATATGGAAGAGGCGGTCGGCGAGCACCGGAGAGAAAGAGAGGCGTGAAGGAAGGAGGCGGTGGGGTGGACAGGCTGAGGGTGCGAAGCCAGAGAGAGGCGACCGGCCACAGGATCGGCCCAGGCACGATTTAGCGGCGAGCCAAAAAGGTAGGTGAGGAATAGAATAGCTGAGCCGCGGATCCAGTCACCGCGACCGACGAGTCGCACGATGTCCGTTTGGAGCACGGATGGAGAAGGGGTAACATCTCCTAGCCCCGGTTTTCCCTCCAAAATGAAGACCGGCTCTTCGGCTGGCTAGGAAGCATTCCCTACCGCTGCCGTTGTATCCTTGGAAGGCGAGAGATCCGGGGGTGAGGGGTGCGGAGCAGCAGCACTGAGGGCCTGCCAAGAAGCCGGTCTAAACGAAAGCAAACGGGTTTGTATGGATTTTAGCCCTCCACACACCAGCCCCAGTGCAAGATCGATGGCGACACCTAAGTGGGGATATTCTTGGATCATCGAGTGGGCACATGTCTGAGGAAAGGTTAGAGTGCAGATGGTCGGCCTGCTAGTCAGGCAGGTAGGAGTCCTCTGCGGGTTCTCCTGTTTGAAAAAGAATGGCCCCTAATTTGTGTGTGTGTGAGGTACCCTTAAGGTAACAGCTGACTTATGGAGACCCCTTAGGGTTCTCAAGGCAAGTGACTTTAAAAGGTGGTTTGCTGTTTCCTGCCTTTGCGTAGAGCTCCTGGGATTCCTTGGAGGTCTCCCATCCAACTACCAGCCAGGGCCCTGACCCTGCTTAGCTTACGAGATGTGACAAGATCAGGCCAGCCTGGGCCATCCAGATCAGGGCAGTTGCCAATTTACATTACTGGAAATATTATAGGGAAGGGCAGAATTCTATTAGGGATACCCCTGTATGAGTAGACCGTTAGTAAGAGAGACACTTTGGGGACTCCTGTAACACACTTGATTCATCTGTTTTCTTGACTCAGAGCCAGAGTGATTTGACACAGAGCATCCTGTGAAGTGCTTTTCTCCTGGTTCTGCTGCTGTAACCTCTCCTATCTGTGCTACTTCCTGCTTCCCTTATTTACATGTTTATAATTTACTAATCCTTTAGTAAACACTGTAACTATGTGCTCAACTTTTTCAAGAAAGGAGTGTGCAGAAGAGATGCTCATAATAATGTGTTATTATAAGCATACAAGCGTTTATTGCCACAATCAATGCAGCAAGATCCCCAGTTCCCTGAACAAGCTGTATCAAATGCATATACAAGTCAAGCCATACAAGTGTCGTAAGGTAGCATTCCATCCATTCCCAGTAAATGTCCAAGTCCTTTTCCTGTCTAGGCTTGTTTGCTGGCATAGCCTTTCATGTACTGCCTTCTCTCCAATTAATTTGAGACTTCTTGGATCCCATTCTTGTTGCAAGGATCGGGTTTGAGCTTAGAATTTGCCAGAACTGCAGCTGCATGGTTTGAATTTTAATGGATCTGTTGAAAATTTTCCAGGTCAGGGTCTGGCTTTGATTTTTGTAAATTCTGAAGGCTGGTGCATGAGAGAATGAAAGCTAAATTAATAATGAGTGGCATTGTAGTTTGTGTGGCATTTTATGAAATGTGCATATTTCACAAACTGGAATGATGCTGATCTTTTTTTCATATACCTCATTGAAAGTTTTCTTTTTGTATTTATCTGGTGACTCACATGTCCACACTGCAATTTTCTGACTCATTTTTTTCAAAGCATGATCAGATTTAATTGGATTTGTTCAGTGCCTATTTATGCTCTGTCCATTTTTCTTTTTGGTAATATCTTCCTGTTTCCAGACTCCTTTTGTTTCTGATTCTCTTGGTTCTACACCTGTTACATTGTCTCTTTCCTTTTGACGTTCTTCACCATAAGAGATAAAGTACTTGCCTTTTAAAGCTTAATGCATGTTTACTAAAAAGTAAGTTCCCCTGAATTAGTAGGTCTTGTTCCCAAATAACTGAACAGAAGTGTGACCTAATGACCTGATCCTTTATTCAATATGACTTAATTCCTAAGACTGCAGTTCTGTTTACACTCACTTGGGAGTAAGTCCACTGAATTCAGTGTGCATACTTAAGTCTTCATAGACAGGGACCATTTCATCTTATGTTAGAATAAAAACTTGTTAGTCTTTAAGGTGCAGCAAGATTCCTCATTTATGACTAAGTATGCATAAGATGTTTATTCAGTTGGGTAGCCATGTTGGTCTGAAGCAACAGAACAAAGTTTAACTGGGTATACGGTTTCGTCTGCATGCACACAAAACCTTATACTCACAACTGAGCTTTATTGATCTTGAAGGTGCCACTGGACTCAAACTTTGTTATGTTTATTTATGTTTTTTATAGACTGCTTTTCTCATTACAGTGCCTACTTAGACTTGCATAGGAATGAATTTCAGAGGTTTGTAAAAACAGTGAAATCACACACCTTGTAAATGTCTAGGCAAGAAAATACTAATGCAGAGAAGGGAAAATGTACTGGAGTCTGGAATAACTTAAAAGAACTTGACTAACGCTAGTACAATTGTTCCAAGCACCTTTAAGGTCGTATGAGGAAGTTCTACTGATGTGGTATGTGTATGGTACGTCTTACTTCCTGAGAAATGAAGGAAAGCTGAATTTCAGAAATGGCTTTGCTTCTTTAGGTGTTAATACAGTGTTCTGTTTTAATCGTGATGTGGGAATAATGTAAAAGCAACTGTTTCCCCCTAAGTGGTCAAATACTTTTTCCTGCTAAGTAACAAGGCAAAACAAAACAAACTACTTGAGATAGAATAGATTTTATGAAGCTTAATATTTTAATTTCTGTTTGGAAAGCAGTAGAGGCGTGGTCTGTATTATTCAGATGGAGGGCTAGAAAAATCCTTGACAAAATTAACACCTAGGAATTTGAAATGATTATCTCCTTTGTGAAGAGCTTGTGTATAAAATGCTATGCCGGGCACTAGGAGACGTATTAGAATAAACCTCTGTAGTGATGGAAATACAAAGTTCTGCATAGTACCTATTGAACACCTGATATCTCCAAAACAGGAATCTTTCTTCATAAAGGAGAGGAATCAATTAACAAAAAAATTTTTACAGTTCAAGTGCCATGGTGGAGTTTGTTTTAGGGATGTAAGATACTGTTGCTAATTTTCAAGATAAATTTACCAGTTTCATTTTAGTACCAGTTTATCCCACTGGCAGTATGATGGTTGTGGAGCTCTGTCTTGTCCCAGAGTTAGCTAATATGGTGCAAGAAGCCTGTTTCTTTGACTTATACAGGATTCAGCTCCCATTTCAGACAGATCAATTGACACTCCATGTACTAATTAGTTCAATTTACAATTCTTGTCTAGTTTAGACACATGAGCACAGGTAGTAAAAATTTAGTGAAGAAAACAATCCTTCATGTTACCAGAGACATTTTCCTCTCTATATTTTCCTATTATCCTCTCTTACCTGTTACGGCCATCTAACAACATGTAATCATCATTCAATTTACTTTGGCTTATAATGTCTCTTAAACATCTGTACCCCCTCATGGATCACTGCCTTGTCGTGGCGAGGGGGCTTGCGCAGTTCAATGAAGCTGTGGGCTATGCCGTGAAGGGCCACCCAAGACGGACAGGCCACAGCAGAGAACTCAGACCAAGCGTGATCCACCTGGAGAAGGAAATGGCAACCCACTCCAGTATTTTTGCCAAGAAAACCCCATGGACAGTATCAAAAGGCTAAAAGATATGACGCCGGAAGATGAGCCCCTCAGGTCGGAAGGTGTCCAATATGCTACTGAGGAAGAGCAGAGGGCAAGTACAAGTAACCCCAGAAAGAGTGAAGCGGCTGGGCCAAAGCCGAAAGGACCCTCAGTTGTGGATGTGTCTGATGGTGAAAGGAAAGTCCGATGCTGCAAAGAACAATACTACATAGGAACCTGGAATGTAAGATCTATGAATCAAGGTAAGCTTGACGTGGTCAAAAATGAGATGGCAAGACTGAACATCGATATCCTAGGAATCAGTGAACTAAAGTGGACAGGAATGGGCGAATTTAACTCAGAAGACCATTATATCTACTACTGTGGCCAGGAATCTCGTAGAAAAAATGGTGTGGCCTTTATCGTCAACAAGAGAGTGCAAAAGGCAGTACTGGGATACAATCTCAAAAATGACAGAATGATTTCTGTCCGATTCCAAGGCAAACCATTCAACATCACAGTAATTCAAGTGTATGCCCCAACCACTGATGCAGAAGAGGCTGAAGTGGACCGGTTCTATGAAGACCTACAACACCTCCTAGAACTAACACCAAAAAATGATGTCCTCATCATCATAGGGGACTGGAATGCTAAAGTAGGAAGTCAAAAGGTAACTGGAATAACAGACAAGTTTGGCCTTGGAAAGCAAAATGAAGCAGGGCAAAGGTTAACAGAGTTTTGTCAAGAGAACACACTGGTCATAGCGAACACCCTTTTCCAACAACCTAAGAGGCGACTCTACACATGGACATCACCAGATGGGCAACACCGAAATCAGATTGACTATATAATTTGCAGTCAAAGATGGAGAAGCTCTATCCAGTCAGTAAAAACAAGACCTGGAGCTGACTGTGGTTCAGATCATGAGCTACTCATTGCAAAATTCAGACTTAAACTGAAGAAAATTGGGAAAACCACGAGGCCATTCAGGTTTGACCTAGATCGCATCCCTGATGAATATACAGTAGAGGTGAAGAATAGATTCAAGGGTCTGGATTTGATAGATAGAGTGCCTGAAGAACTATGGACAGAGGTTCGTGACATCGTACAGGAGGCAGCAATCACCACCATCCCAAAGAAAAAGAAATGTAAGAAAGCAAAGTGGCTTTCTGATGAGGCTTTACAAATAGCAGAGGAAAGAAGGAAAGCGAAAGGCAAAGGCGAAAAGGAAAGATTTACCCAACTGAACGCAGATTTCCAGAGAACAGCAAGGAGAGATAAGGAGGCCTTCCTGAATGAACAGTGCAAAGTAATAGAAGAAAACAATAGAATGGGAAGGACTAGAGATCTCTTCAAGAAAGTTGGAGAAATCAAGGGAGCGTTCCATGCAAAGCTGGCCATGATAAAGGACAAAAACGGTAGGGACCTAACAGAAGCAGAAGAGATTAGGAAAAGATGGCAAGAATACACAGAAGAACTATACAAGAAAGACCTCGATGTCCTTGACAACCACGACGGTATAATCACTGACCTCGAGCCAGACATCCTGGAATGTGAAGTTAAATGGGCCTTAGAAAGCATTGCTAACAACAAAGCTAGTGGAGGTGATGGTATTCCAGCTGAGCTATTCAAAGTCTTAGAAGATGATGCTGTTAAAGTGCTGCACTCCATTTGCCAGCAAATTTGGAAAACGCAACAGTGGCCACAGGATTGGAAAAGGTCAGTATACATTCCAATCCCAAAGAAGGGCAACGCCAAGGAATGTTCAAACTATCGCACAATTGCACTCATATCACACGCTAGCAAGGTCATGCTCAAGATCCTACAAGCTAGGCTTCAACAGTACGTGGATAGAGAACTACCAGAAGTACAAGCTGGGTTTCGAAGAGGTAGAGGAACTAGAGATCAAATTGCCAACATTCGCTGGATTATGGAGAAAGCAAGAGAGTACCAGAAAAATATCTACTTCTGCTTCATTGACTATGCTAAAGCTTTTGACTGTGTGGATCACAACAAACTATGGCAGGTCCTTAAAGAGATGGGAGTACCAGACCACCTCACATGTCTCTTGAGAAACCTGTATAAGGGCCAAGAAGCGACAGTTAGAACCGGATATGGAACAACTGATTGGTTCAGCATAGGAAAAGGAGTACGACAAGGATGTATATTGTCGCCTTGCTTATTTAATATATATGCAGAGTACATCATGCGAAATGCTGGCCTGGATGAATCACAAGCGGGAATTAAGATTGCTGGGGAAAAGATCAACAACCTCAGATATGCAGACGATACCACTCTAATGGCAGAAAGTGAAGAGGACCTAAAGAGCCTCTTGCTCAGGGTAAAAGAGGAGAGCGCAAAAGTGGGCTTGAAGCTCAACATCAAAAAAACTAAGATCATGGCATCCGGCCCCATCACTCCTTGGCAAATAGAAGGGGAAGTCGTGGAAGTAGTGACAGACTTCACGTTCCTGGGATCCCAGATCACCGCAGACTGTGACTGCAGCCATGAAATTAAAAGACGCCTGCTCCTTGGGAGGAAAGCGATGGCGAACCTAAACAGCATGATAAAAAGTAGAGACATCACCCTGCCAACAAAAGTCCGCATGGTCAAAGCAATGGTATTCCCAGTAGTCATGTATGGCTGTGAGAGTTGGACTATAAGGAAGGCCGAGCGCCGAAGAATAGATTCTTTTGAACTATGGTGCTGGAGAAGACTCTTGAGAGTCCCTTGGACTGCAAGAAGAACAAATCAGTCAGTCCTCAAAGAAATCAACCCTGACTGTTCCCTGGAAGGCCAGATAATGAAACTGAAGCTCAAATACTTTGGCCACCAAATTAGAAGGGAGTACTCACTTGAAAAGACCCTGATGCTGGGAAAGATTGAAGGTCAAAGAAGACGGGGACGGCAAAGGATGAGATGGTTAGACAGTGTCATCGATGCAACGAACATGAAATTGAGTCAACTTCGGAGGACGGCGGAAGATAGGAGAGCCTGGCGGGAGATTGTCCATGGGGTCGCGAAGAGTCGGACTCGACTGTGCGACTGAACAACAACAAAAACATCTGTATAGGACCCCATGCTTACAATAACTTAAAATATCACTCTAAGAAGCCTACCAAAAATGTTGTGATTTACTGGAACAAAACCTCAGGATCCAGATGATCTTTACCCTCGTTCCACTGAACTGTTGTTAACAGTATTGTAGCAGCATATTCCTTTAACCTATAAATGCCATTAATTGCCCAAGTCAATATTTGCTTTCTGTATGTGGAAAAGAAGCTATGCTTCTAACTTCAGTGAAACTAACAAAGTAGAAGACACTCCTAACAGATGGGGTATAATAGGATTAAGGAGTGGCTGTAACAATTCCTGCAATTGGCCTAGTTGTACTTTTTGCAACATGATACTTAGCTGGGTTTTTACAAATTTCACGTGTCAGGTTGAACAATTTATATTGTTTGCATAGGCTTGGTTTACTCTAGGAAACACCTGTATTTACAGATAAGAACTGAGGCTTTTCCACATCTTATATTGAATCATTTTGTTTCATACATCTTAACGAGATCAGGCTAAGACTTGTAGCTTGTTTTTATTTATATCCCACTTTTCTCTCCAATGTAGACCCCAAGTAGCTTATCACATTGTTCTCCTCTCTTCCACTTATCCTTACAACAGTCCTGTGTAGTCGGTTAGGCGAAGACTGTGTGACAGGCCCAAACTTCCCCAGGAAGCTTCCATGGGAGAGCAGGTATTTGAACCTGGTTGTCCAAGGTCCTAGTTCAACATGCTACCCACCTACATGATGATAGCTCACAGCATGGGCAACATGACTGGCATGAGAAAGCAGTTAAGCAAACGTTTATCTAACTAGAATCAGTGGGATATGTTTTTTTAAAAAATCTCTATAGACTGTACGTCTTAAATGCCTAGGAGTGCAGTCCTGTTAATTTCAGTGGGCTTCAACTGAAGCAACTCTGAACAGGACTGCACTGTAAACAGTGTCTTCTGAAGATTCCTAAAGCCACTCGTGTATAAAGGCAAGCTTCACTTAAATCAGAGGGCCTTACTTTCTAGTAAATGTTTTGCTTTTGTGTATATTAAACAAACCACATCTGTTATTTCCATGTGTGTAGTGTACACAGAAGAACTATGCAAGAAGGACCTGAATGTCCTTGACAACCACTGTGGTGTAATCACTGACCTCGAGCCAGACATCCTGGAATGCAAAATCAAATGGGTCTTAGAAAGCATTACTAACAACAAAGTTAACAGACGTGATGGTATCCCTGTTGAGCTATTCAAAGTCTTAAAAGATGATGCTGTTAAAGTGCTGCACTCAGTTTTCCAGCAAATTTGGAAAACGCAACAGTGGCCACAGGATTGGAAAAGGTCAGTTTACATTCCAATCCCAAAGAAAGGGAATGCCAAGGAATGTTTACTGCACAATTGCACTCATTTCACATGCTAGCAAGGTCATGCTCTAGTTCCTACAAGCTAGGCTTCAGCAGTATGTAGATAGAGAACTGCCAGAAGTACAAGCTGGGTTTCGAAGAGGCAGAGGAACTAGAGATCAAATTGCCGACATTCGCTGGATTATGGAGAAAGCAAGAGAGTACCAGAAAAACATCTACTTCTGCTTCATTGACTATGCTAAAGTCTATGATTGTGTGGATCACAACAAACTATGGCAAGTCCTTAAAGAGATTGGAGTACCAGACCATCTCACATGTCCCCAGAGAAACCTGTACAAGGGTCAAGAAGTGACAGAACCGGATATGGAACAACTGATTAGTTTAGCATAGGAAAAGGAGTACAACAAGGATGTATATTGTCACCTTGCTTATTTAATTTATATACAAAGTACATCATACAAAATGCTGGCCTGGATGAATCACAAGCGGGAATTAAGATTGCTGGGGAAAAGATCAACAACCTCAGATATACAGACGATACTAATCTAATGGCAGAAAATGAAGAGGACCTAAAGAGCTTCTTGTTGAAGATGAAAGAAGAGAGTGCAAAAGTTGTCTTGAAACTCAACATCAAAAAAACTAAGATCATGACCTCACTCCTTGGCAAATAGACAGGGAAGTTATGGAAGCAGTGACAGACTTCACATTCCTGGGATCCAAGATCACTGCAGACGGTGACTGCAGCCATGAAATTAAAAGACGCCTACTCCTTGGGGGGCAAGCGATGGCAAACCTAGACAGCATAATAAAAAGTAGAGACATCACCCTGCCAACAAAAGTCCGCATGGTCAAAGCAATGGTATTCCCAGTAGTCATGTATGGCTGCGAGAGTTGGACTATAAGGAAGTCCGAGCGCTGAAGAATAGATTCTTTTAATTATGGTGCTGGAGAAGATTCTTGAGAGTCCCTTGGACTGCAAGGAGATCAAATCAGTCAATCCTAAAAGAAATCAACCCTGACTGTTCCCTGGAAGGCCAGATACTGAAGCTGAAGCTCAAATACTTTGGCCATCAAATGAGAAGGGAGCACTCACTGGAGAAGACCCTGATGCTGGGAAAGACTGAAGGTCAAAGAAGAAGGGGACGGCAAAGAATGAGATGGTTAGACAGTGTTATTGATGCAATGAACATGAAATTAAACAAACTCCGGAGCACGACAGAAGACAGGAGGGCCTGGCGTGATGTGGTCCATGGGGTCGCGAAGAGTTGGACTCGACTGTGCAACTGAACAACAACAACAAAAAGTGTAGCCAGGAGATCCCACGTTTGTCTGGCGGCCAGAAATTCTAGTTCTTTAGCATTATCCAGGGTGCACCATGAGGAGGTGTGCTGGAATTGCACTGTTGATAAATACCAACAAGAGGCCTGTACGATTTGATGTAAAGTATAGGTAAAGGTAAAGGTTTCCCTTGCTCAAAAGCCAGTCGAATCCGACTCTAGGGTTGCGGTGCTCATCTCTGTTTCCAAGCCAAAGAGCCAGCGCTGGCCGAAGACGTTTTCCATGGTCATGTGGCCGGCATGACTAGACGCTGAGGCGCACAGAACACTGTTACCTTCCCACCTTAGCGGTACCTATTTATCTACTTACAGTTTCTTGCTTTCGAACTGCTAGGTTGGCAGGAGCTGGAACCAGAGATGGGAGCTCACTCCGTCATGCAGCACTCAGGCCTCGAACTGCTGAACTACCGACCTTCCAGCCTGCAGTTCAGCGTCTTAGAAGATGGCTAGTAGAATACAAGCAGGCTTTGGCAGTTGTACAGTCCTGTTGTTTAAATGGAGCAAAATACCAGGATCCTAATGCGGTTGTGATGCAGTCCACCAAACTTTTTTTCCATCTGTCACAGGAATGTGAGTGTCATGCTTTTCAGGGTGATGTGACAGAGCTCTTTGAACTCTCCCCAGCTGCAAGTGAGTGGATTTGAAAATGTAGATATTAATATTTAGGGGGATTGCCCAATCGGTCTGCATACCCATTGTATCAATGTGGTTACGCATTTCATATTATTATATGCTTCCTGTGTATAACTCTGCCATAAATAAATAAATAATCTAGTATTTGTGACATCGGCACCTGGTAGGCCTTCATAAACTACCCTGTTAGTTGTTTGTTTCCATGACTTTTCTCCTAGGTAGTTGTGTGCTTAGCTATTGAACCCTGACCTAGTTCTGGTTCATAAAATTCCAGGAATCTAAGTTTAAAAAGGAAAAGCCTGCAGATATGGCTATACTTTTCCATATTATCATTCCTTATAAACACTGACCTCCTCCTATGAATTTAATGACCATGTATTATGTATTTATGTATTAAGATTTATACCCCGCCCTCCGCGGGGAGGGTGGGGTATAAATCTTAATAAATAAAATAAATAAAATAAATTCATAGAACTGTCAACCTCCAGGTGGACCCTGGAGTTACAGCTGATCTCCAGACTAGAGAGATCAGTCCTCCTGGAGAAAATAGCCGTTTCAGAAGGAAGACTGTATGGTGTACTATAGTTTCTAGGTGACATCCCTCCCCAAACTCCTCCCTCCACAGACATCGCCCCCAAATCTCCAGGAATCTCCAACACTAGAGTTGCCAGGCTTATGTACCCATTGTTCCAAAAGTGGCATAGTAGCATCTTTCTGTCACTAGAACCTCTTTCCACACCCATCGTTCTTCAGATATCTGCCCCAGAAAGGCCATAAGGCTTTGAAGATCTTGTTTTGCACTTCCTTCTATACCAATGTAATTACTGGGCAGGACCACATCATGAGAAACATTTTTTCTGCTCTCTTACGACTCCAGCATTTCCACACTTAACAGTTTTTCTTTGTACCTATTGAGAGTCCAGTATATCCACCAGATGGGTGGGGTTACAGTTAGAAGCTGGCTGAGATTTTAGCAAGATCCAGTCTAGTTTTCCTACAATCTGCTCAACTTTGTGGGTTCCCCCATAACCCCTCTGTTTTTTCCCCTTCCCGTGCTGCCTCCCTTCTTTCTTGTTAAAATGTTACACATTTGGTGAAAGGCTAAACAATGCAGTCAGAATAAGTTGTGCAATTTAAGCAATTCTGAGAATTTTCAGTTTCATTATAGGCATAGAAAGGGAGAGTGTGGAGAACAGAACTTGGAGTCCTTGGTAAGCTTTATTGTATTCTCAAAGCTTCTTCCTTAAAACAGGACAAGTTTCCACTCCCTTTTCTTTGCATTCTGAGTGTATATATCTGATCCAATTATTATGTTATATTAAAGAAAATTAAAATAAATACACACTATTGGATTGTTAGTAAATAAATGCACAAAGCACATTTTTGTATATCATTATGGAAGCAGGCAGGGGTCGTTTCGTAGAAAAAGAGCTAGGGGAACTCATTAGCATAATTAATTAGCATATGCCACACCCCCTGACATCACCGGAAGTGTCATAAGGCCACACCCCCTGACATCACCGGAAGTGTGTCATAAGGCCACACACCCTGCCCCCAACGGTCCCGGCTGCCGCCGCCGGCCTTGCAGGTTCACCGCCGGGCCCCTCATGAGTGCAAGGAAACCCCGCGAAGGCCCTCCCTGGCCCCAGGCAGGCAGGAGTGGGGAGAGGCAGGGAGGAAGCAACTTACCCTCCCTCTTCTCCTGCCTCCTCCTGGCTAAATGAGGGCCGGAAGCGGGGCGGCTGGAAGCGGGGGGCGGGGCTTCGTCATGTGCCCCGCCCCCATACCTCACCCGGGGGAACTGCGATTCCCCACGATCCCCCCCAAAATGACCTCTGGAAGCAGGCAATGGAAAAGAATGTATAGCAGGAATTAAATGAGTGCATATGTACATATATACTGTATTGTAAATTAACTCCCAGGAGTCTCTCTGTTAGGGGTTCTGGACTGGTAACCGGGCTGGAACCATGGCAGTGCCGCTTGTCGTTCCTGATATTGATACCTATGAATCCTGCCAGACAGAGACTCCCCTACAGATCCTCTGGCTAGACTGCCAGAGACCTGAATAAAATACCCAGCTTGATATTAAACTGGGGGCCCCTGAAAGTGGCAGGACACTCTAAAAAGGGATTGGCCCACCTGCTAGAATGCTCTATGGAGCACATTGATAAAAGGTCTTTTGTCTCAGACCTCTAGAGTTCCCTCACACCCTGGCTATGAATAATTGACTCAATCTTGCTGGACAATCACAAAGGTTCCTGATTCTGCCAAAACCACTCCACTCCTCACTTGATTCAATCAAGCTCCTTGGCAGAACTTCCAGCCTCGCCCAAGCCATTGTCTGCCTACCTACATCTCTCTGACATCCCAAATTCATTTTATAATTTAATAATTAATCTCATCATCCAAGTTTCCCTCATGGGACCACTTTAGCAATTATTTTAAACTCTCCAATAAGATTTAGAGTTTCAGCCCAGCAAAGCCACTGCCTCCCTGTTCATATAATTAAGTGTATAAAAATCACCCCCCAAGACCTCCTACTTTAATAGCTGTTTTTTGGACTGAGCTTGTTTCCCCAACCTTATGGTTAGTTCATTTTCTGGACCCTCACAGTTTGACTGAAATCACTTAATTTCCCCCTCCTTTGAACCCTGGAACTCCATCCCTGGACCTGCTTGCTTTTTATTACCCAGCTCTGGACTGGACTCTCACTTGTCTTTTTTCAGGCTTAGGCTCATAAGTTTTCTTTTTCCCTTTGATTCCTCCAAAGCATCCCCAGCTTTCCTTAGAGAGCCTTTCCCTTCCCTTCCCCTCCCCACAACAGATACCTACCTCACAGGGTGTCTGTTGTGGGGAGGGGAAGGGAAAGGAGTTTGTAAGCCGCTCTGAGACTCCGAGTGACGGGTGGGGTATAAATCCAATCTCTTCTTCTTCTTCTTGGTGTAGTGGTTAAGAGTGGCGGACTCTAATCTGGAGAACCAGGTTTGATTCCCCATTCCTCCACATGTAGCTGCTGGGTGACCTTGGGTGAATCACAGTTCTCTCAGAGCTGTTTCTCAAGAGCAGTTTTCAAAGAGCTCTCTCAGCCCCACGTACCTCACAGGGTATCTGTTGCAGGGAGAGGAAGAGAAAGAGATTGTAAACTGCTCTAAGACTCTGTGAAGGGTGGGGTATAAATCCGATCTCTTCTTCTTCCTCCTCCTCCTGCTGCAAGTTGGTCCCCAAGTTTTCTACTAATAGTAACTCATTAGTCATTTATGCAAAGGGTTTGTATATCAAATACAACAGTTTTGCTGTCTCATTTTGCTATTCTTGTCATTCCATTTTCCCACCCTGTATCTTGTTAGGGGAAGAGCTATTTTCTCCCTTTTGGAATGCTGCCCCTGGAGTGGGACCCTACTACATAGGCAGAAGATCCCAAAGTTAATTGCCCAGGAGATGCCTGTTGCATGTGTAAAACATGCTTTATACGTTATAGCTCCTGCATAGTACCTATTAGGGTAACAATATAATAAACAAAAGTTGTTTTACCTTCACTTCACTTCTGCCTTCCAGGTCCCTAGATGTGAATCTCTTACCTCATTCACAGCTTCTTGCGCAACTTTCAACTGTTCTTTCTCTGCATCCCTCTTGCTCTTTGTCAGGTCTCCAAAGGCAGTTGTCAGGAAATGATCCATAGCAACTGAAGTCAGGAAAAACTTGCCCATCTGGTTCAGTTCATTTACTATTCAGCCGTCTATGAATACAGCTGGGGGGGCAAGTAGGATAGGAGGTTTATAGTGATCAGAAAACTTAGTTTGAGATGCCTACCTGTGATTCACGTGAATAAAGAAAGTTACTCTATTCCTGCATGACTGCATCCTTTTATTGTTGGAAAGGATCCTGACTAAGCCAAGACTATTTTGGAAGCAACCCCCCCCCCCTGCACACACTGTTTGCAAAGGATTCATCATCTCCCAGTCATCCAAAGAGAAACATACAAGATAGGCCCAGTTCTATTCTACTGTAAAACTGTGTGCCAAACATACAAATCTGCAAAGTTTCCTCTACACATCAGTGAATGAAGAGCCAAAATTGCATGTTCGGTTTTGGTTTAACTTTATGTTGTCAGAAATGAAATACCACACATACTTTTTTCATTGTGCTTTTGATAGCCCTTTCAAAACCTCTTGCCATTTTTTGTTCAAATTCTAGACATGAAACCCTGCTTCAGAACTGTTCAGAGTCCCAAGGAGTTGTAGAATCAGGGCTGGCAGAACACCACAGAATGGATTTATGGAAAGAGCTGCCCCTTCTGTAGCATAATAATTATTATAGTGGTCTGAATTTATTTATTTATTTATTTTATTCAATTTATAGCCCTCCCTCCCCTGCGAGCAGGGCTCAGGGTGGTTAACATTGTAAAACATATTATACAGTTAAAACATAAAATTTTGTGTGTAATAAATAGGATAAAAACAGCAACATAGTTAAACTATTTGATGGTGTAAAATCCTGGGGGGGTGTAATTATCTTAAAATCTGCTAGAAAGGAGAGGGAAGGAAAAGGTCGGTAGAGGAAGGGGAATGAAATGAAAACCTGTTGCTGCTCTCAACCATAGGCTTGGTGGAACAGCTCTATTTTAACAGCTCTACAGAACTGCAACAGATCCTGCAGGTCCCGTATCTCACCCAGAAGAGCCTTCCACCAGGTCGGAGCCAGGGCCGAGAAGGCCCTGGCTGTGGTCAAGGACAGCTGGACATTCTCTGGGCCAAGGATCACCAGGAGCTTCATATAACTTTAAATGTAACACTCTTTGGGGGACTTACTAGAAGAGACGGTCCCTAAAATATGCTGCTCCCAGACCAAGTAGGGCTTTTAAAGGTTAGCACCAAAACTTGAACCTGATCTGGTATTCAGTCTGGAGCCAGTGCAGCTGGTGGAGCTCCAGTTGGATATGGGCTGTGATGGAAGTTCCAGTCTGAACTCGCACAGCCGCATTCTGGACCAGTTGCAGCTTCTGGGCCAGTCTCAAGGGTAGCCCTGCATAGAGCAAGTTACAGTAGTACAGTCTGGAGGTGACTGTTGCATGGATCACTGTGTCTAGGTTGGGGGGAGACAGGAAGGGGACCAACTGCTTAACCTGATGCAGATGGTAAAATGGCAGTTTAACCACATTGGTGACCTGGGCCTCCATTGAAAGGGAGGCATCCAGCATCATGCCCAGACTCTTGTCAGTTGAACCAGATGACAGCTGGACACCATCAAGGGCTGGAAGTTGGCATCCCAACCCCACATCTTCCCGGCCCAGCCACAGGACCTCCATCTTCGATGGATTTAGCTTCAGCCGGCTCTGTTTTAACCAACTAACCCACGGCCTCAGTAAGCATACTGGTGACATCCCAGCACAAATCTCTACACCAGCTGGGCAAGGGGGCACATAAAGATGTTAAATAACATTGGGGAGAGACTTGCCCCTTAGAGGACACCACAGACCAAAGGGTATCATGGTGAAACCCTTTCCCCTAGCGCCACCCTCTGTCCCCAAACTTGGAGAAAGGAGACAAACCACATCAAGGCTGTCTCTCAAATCCCCACATCAGCAAGGCGGCAGGTCAACAGATCGTAGTCGACCGTGTCAAATGCTGCTGACAGATCAAGTAATATCAGCAGCACTGACCTGCCTCTATCCAGTGTCTGTGTAGAACATCTGTGTGAGCGACCAGCACCGTCTCTTTGATGTTGCATTTGAGTTGTCAGGAAACATGATGAATTGTTTTTTTAATTTCAAGGTAAAAATAACAGAGCAAACCAAGGTAGGGGAAAATGTATGGTAGCTTTGTTGTGAATTCTGACTTTAATCTGTAAAGCTAGCTAACTGCTCTTGTTTGAACAAATGTTCATGTTAGGAAACAAAACCCACACATATGAACTCATGCATCAAGTTGGGTCAGCCCAGCATGCTCTTTGGTAATCCACTTGGAAGAGCCAGTTTGGTGTAGTGGTTAAGTGTGCAGACTCTC
Organism: Gekko japonicus; assembly: GCF_001447785.1. Classification (NCBI taxonomy): domain Eukaryota; kingdom Metazoa; phylum Chordata; class Lepidosauria; order Squamata; family Gekkonidae; genus Gekko; species Gekko japonicus. The sequence goes on along the minus strand of NW_015171503.1, from coordinate 1,207,156 downwards.
ATCTGGGAGAACCGGGTTTGATTCCCCACTCCTCCACTTGCACCTGCTGATGTGACCTTGGGTCAGTCACAAGCTCTGGCACAGCTGTTCCTGAAAGAGCAGTTTGTGTCAAGAGTTCTCTCAGCCCCACCCACCTCACAGGGTGTCTGTTGTGGGGAGGGGAAGGGAAAGGAGTTTGTAAGCCGCTCTGAGACTCCGGGTGAAGGGCGGGGTATAAATCCAATCTCTTCTTCTTCTTGATCTAGCAGGTGTTTTTAGTTGCTGCTAGGACCCATGCCTTTTCAGGTATTGCACCCACTCTGTGCAGTAACCTTTTGGAAGACGTTTGGAAGGGCCCTCTATGGCTGTCTTTCACAGGGATTATAAGGCCTTACCTGCATAATACATTTTCCATCCTGGGGACTATCAAGAAGATATGCACTGGGTAAAACTTAGATTTCTCAGGTACACAGAGGCACAACTTAGATTGGGACCACAGGGAAGTGTGCTTAAACCTTTGCCCATGCCATTTTCCTAACCTGAAATGGCCCCAGAGAGCCACTGTTTTGTTGAGGAAACTTGCATGTAACTCACTGATACACATGTAGCCTGCAGTAAGTCAAACAGTGGTTCCCAGAGCAATTTTAGACCAGAACTAAGGGTGTGCATTCAGATCTACCTGAGCTAAAAAGATACCAGGTATATTTTGGCTTCCCAAATGTATCTGGGTTTTCTCAGGAAAACTGAAAAAATCCCATATATATTCAGGAATTTCAGGTAGATCAGAAAGTAGCAGAGAGGCTGAAGGAGATTGCTCCCACCTCTCAGCTGTTTGTCAGGCAGGCTTATGCAGTCCCTTTAAACTTTAAAGGGAATGCAGAAGTCAGCCCAAGGATCAGCTGGAGTGACGGGGAACTGAGAGCTCCCCACCACCTCAGCTGTGGCTGGTTTCCCATGCAGCCCGGTTTATACCAGGCTGCAAGAGAGGCCAGCCCAAGATGAGCTGGGTCGGTGGGGAGTTGAGAGCTTCCTTCTCCTGCAGCCTGGTTTAAACTGGGCAGCAGGAGAGGGCAGCCCAGCCGGGATCAGCTGTGCCCATGGGGAGCCAGTCACTCCCTAACAGCGCAGCTCTGAGCTGAGCTGCCTTCTCCTGCCACCTGGTTTAGACTGGGTGGCAGGACAAGCCAAGCCAGCCCCAGGTATTTTTTACTGGTATTTTTCTTCTTGGGTCTATTTGACATGGAAAATTAAATCCGAGGGTTTTAGGGAATCCTGAATTTTTTTTTTAGTCCAGTAGACCCGAACTGAAAAATACTGGTAAAAAACCAATTTGCACACTCCTAGTCAGAACTGGAAGGGGAATGACTTAAGCCCTCTCTTCCCATATGACATGGTCCCTATAGAAATTGGACCCCCAACTGCCTTGGAATCAAGTTTCACCTGGGAGATCCCAGCACGCAGTCTATTAGACAGTTCCTGGGAGGACCATTGTGGCTAGGAGTGGTCCTAAGAGTTTTCTCTTCTAAAAGTATTCAGTGATTAATATGTATATATTCTCTCTTTTGTGAACCAGTCCACTATTTATATATTTTTTGTTGTTATTAATGTGAGTTTTCTGCAGAGTTTAATGTACGCTGCTCTGTGTACACAGAGTGAGAGGGAAAGAAGTGTTAATCTAAATAAAATTATTGTCCCTGCTCTTATTCATGAAGAACTATTTACCTTGCATTGCAGTAACTTTCACAGACTCCAGTTTGCGGCCCTGAAAATCTTCAGTCCCAGGAATGTCTGGCCCTGGCCTGGAAGGAGAGCAGTCAGTGGAACTCTGAGGCCTTTTTTTCAGGTCTGTGTTTGTATTTGCTCACAGACACCAACTAATAGCTGCCAAGGGAAATATGGGTGGGAAACTTCATGTCTCATTTTAATGTCTGTGTTACCTCTTGGGAATGGGAGATGCTGGGAATCTCTTGCGTCCTCAGAGGATAGAAATTGGCCACTCACCCTTTGCCAGCTACTTCCTTATTAACCACAACAGTGTGGGCAACTGTCAGCCATTAACTAGCATTCTGTGATTACCAGCTTCCATAATAAACTTGAGTGAAAGTTTTAATCTGACTGACTTTATCTGGTTAAAATTTGCTGCCTTAATGTTTTAGTGTGAAAAAATTACCTTGCACAGAAAGAATTTTAAGTAAGATTTAACATTAATTAAAGAAACCAACACAAAAATCAGCTTGTATTAGACAGTTTTGTATCTTAACTGTTACCACAAAGAATACAGAGTTCTGGCTTTTGTTCTGAGTCTGTGATTGATGAATGTAAATATGTCAAATGTATATGCATCCCAACCTTTCTCTAAGAAAAACAGGGATTTGTCCAAAGTCACCTGGCAAACTTCATGCTGAGTGGGGATTTACAGTCTGGTCTGGTCTCCCGCTCCACATCCAAGACCCTACCCATCTGCAGTAGCACCTGAGTCTTGTAAGGGTAGCAGTAGTTCCGAATAAGGGGATGGGTGCTAATTGGGAATCAGCTAGGAGTGTTCTGCGTATTTCACCCTAAGAGCTAATGTGTTCTGTCTTTTTTGTGTCTGTTTTGCCTCCATGTATTATAACAGGGTTGTGACGTCTTGGAACCTACCTGCTATTGTCCCCATTTCTCTAGCACCATGTCAGGTAAAGCCTTTATGAAATTCTAGGAGTTGTGATCAAGTCATCAAAGTTCTTGGATTTCTAACAAAAGCCCAATACCTGAACAGCCATACAAATTTTATTAACTGACTCCCTAGCTAATTAGGTATAACCACACGGTTTTTTCTACTTGTTGTTCAGTCGCACAGTCGAGTCCGACTCTACTTTTTCTACTTAGATTAAGTAATTATTTTGGACCTTCAGAAAATAATTTTGCTTCCCTCATTCTCTGTTACCTTAGCCTGTTCATCAAACTGGCCACCCTTCCTTGAACCACAAGCATCCTTTCATCCACTTTTTTCAAGTGGAAAACTCAGGAAGTACCTGCCTGATTACTAATCATTATCCACAGCATGAAGTCATGACTGATTTTAACTATGCCAGAGACAATAGCCAAGGACAGTTCAAAGGTTCTAGTGAAAGCAAGAACACAGTGAAGAGGCTCTACTGAAATAACTGCTTTCATTAGTCTTTAACAGTTAAAAGAATTGGAGTTGGCATGTGTTTAATGGAGTGGCATTCATCCTGCCCTTTTTTAAAAAACCACTTTCTGGAATGATAGCTTTTCCCTTGTTAGGTAAAACCACATTAGACCTGCACACACTTAGCAGTCTTTGAGTTATTGTGTACTTTATTCCACACCTTATATAATTAAACTGCTTTTCCCTATAATTTTCTAAATGGTGCTTCTTTTGCATCATCAGTAACCACACTTGTTTGCCTGCTATCTAATTTTCACTGTATATATTGGCTGTGGGTAGCTGATCATTGCTTGTAAGGTTTGATGCTCAATACCAGAAGTAGAAATTCAGCTGCCTTCATATTTAGCTCTTGTTTCAATTCTGGAATCTGTTTTTGTAAATAAACATATCCATGTGCACATGAAAAGCTCTTCCTCCTTGTGGTGGTTATACCTGATGGGCGGTTCAGTCCAAAGCTATGGGTATGGGCAGGGCAGTGTTGAACAGTTGTAGTGGTCATTTCTTGAGGCAGGCCTCTCCTCCCTTGATTGATTTATTTGATTGATTGATTTAATTTGTATCCCACCCTCCCGGCCAGAGCGGCTTACAGAACAGGGTAAAAATCCCAACAATACATATAAAAACACAGCAACAGTTAATATAAATACAGTGTTAAAACCAAAACATAATAATGAAGTGCTGGCATAGTTCTTCACTTTTAACATCAGCTCCATTGGTCTGCTTCAGTTGTTTTGGGGGATTTGGCTTGGGCAATGATTAAAGGGACCAGCGGATCTGGGCTCTTCCATCCATAGGGTGCCAATTGTTGTTGGTGATGGTAGTAGTGGTAGTGGTAGTGGTGGCAGCCCCAAAGGCCTGGCGGAAAAGCTCCATTTTACAGGCCCAGCGGAATTGTGGAAGGTCCCGCAGGGCCCTGATCTCCTCTGGGAGCTCATTCCACCAGACTGGGGCCGCCACTGAAAAAGCCCTGGCCGTAGTTGAAGAAGAAAAAGAAGAGAGTGCTCAGGAGGACCAGCCAATTCTGGGTCTCTGATCACAGCGCTCTCTGGGGTACATATTGAATAACTGTATGGGGTACACTGGCTTTGCATCTCCAGTTGGAGGAGTGGAAGCTCTCTTTGAATGTTTGTGTCTTCAGAGAGGAGTACTTGTACAGGTTTGTTCTCTCCCATGGATGCTTGGGTTTACAGCTCCTTTTTGTGCAATTTGGCCCTTCTGCAGGGTTCCAGTCAACAAAGCCCCCAAACGTGATTGACTGTAAATATAGATGGTAGCCTTAACTGTACCAGGCTTGGGGAAGGGTGGAAAGCTCAGTGGAGAGCTTGTATTTTAATTCTTTGAGAAATATTTAAAATTATGCTAGGGTTCTTATTAGGGTTGCCAGCTCCAGCTTAGGAAATACCTGGAGAGTTTGGGGGTGGAGTTTGGGGAGGGGAGGAACATCAGTGGGGTATATTGCCATAGAATCCACCTTCCAAAACAGCCATTTTCTCCAGGTGAGCTCATCTGTATTGCCCGGAGAGCAGTCATAATCCCAGGAGATCTCCAGCTACTACCTTGAGGTTGGCAACCCTAGTTCCTATAGGTATAATGTTACATCAGTATGGAGGCAAGTCTCAAACAGGGCTTAGGATAGTGCTGTTTGTGTGCTGTTAACCTTGGCAATGCAGTATTATCATTACCTTTATCCAAATTTGGTTATAATGCATATGTATACTTCGCTGAAATCCTAGTTCTAGGATGGTTCTTTTTCCTGCTTTTAACATAAAGGTTTTTTTCTTACACTGCTGTATATAAGAACTTCATCAAAGTATTAATTGAGTCAAATGGATTTCCAGCTTTTCTTGTCCTTGTGCGACTCAAACATTACCAAGATAGTTTACAATAATACCAAAATACTACTACAAAGAAATTATAAGATAAAATCAAAAATAGATTCAGCAACAATAAAATAATTAGATGTAAAAATGAAAAAAGGTTTCCAGATTTTTTTCTGACTTTTCTCCCTCTGGACCGTCATATCTGTAGCTCTGGCAGATTGTTAAACCATGCCAGCCATGGAGTTGGCAAACATACTCTCCGGCCACTGTGGCTCAGCTCATATAATGTCTTATTATTATTACTTATAGTCAGACAATCAGTGGATTGCAAGATACATTAACTTTTGAATATAACAGCAAAGATTCCTGGTCAGAGAAAAGAATGCTGTTGGGCTGGGATTGTAGAATAAAGGGGGGAAAGCAGGACACCACATGGGAAACATATCCGTTTAAGACAGCAATACAATCAGTGTAGGAAAGACTTCATCCCTAATACAGGTCACCTACTGAACTGAGTCATTACATCACAGTTTTGCTCCTTCTATAAGTATACCCTCCTAAACAATTCTGTTTTGCACATTTTACAAAATGATAGAAGCATGGGGGGCTTTCCCTTCAAATGTCGCATGAGGATGTCAAAACTGAAATGGGACGGATGTGATTGACTTCTGCCACAAAACCAAACACCTGGTTTCTCTTGGGGTTCTTTGCGTCTCACTTGAAGTTTAACTATTCATCATATGTAGGATTGGGAAGGACTTTTTTCCAGAGATGTGGGGCAGGAAATTTTCCAGTACTTATTTTTCCACAGAAAATGTTCTGCTTCTGTTGATTGTTCCATAATAAAAATAATGGTTGGTTGCCTCTGTGTGTGTGTGTGTGTGTAAGTGCTGTCAAGTCGCTTCTGATTTATGGTGATCCTATGAATTAATGACCTCTGAACATCCTGTCCTTAACAGCCTTGCTCAGGTCTTGCAAACTGAGGGCTGTGGCTTCTTTGAGTCAATCAATCTCATGTTTAAGCTTGATTTGATCTAGAACCCACTCATTTGTCTTTTGGCGGACCATGATATCCATAAAACTCCTCCAACAGCACATTACAAGGGTATCAACTTTCTTCTTGTCAGCTTCCTTCATTGTCCAGCTTTCATAATAATGAGGAATACTGTGGCATAAACTCACGTGATCTTGGTCACCAGCAACAGATCCTTACACTTTAGCTCCTTCATGGCTGCCCTTCCCGGACTCAGTCTCCTTTGTATTTCTTGGTTGGAGTCTCCCATTTGGTTGATGATGGGGCCAACGAACAGAAAATCTTCCATAATTTCTACTTCTTCATTGTCAACCTTAAAGTTGTGTAATTTCCCAGTAGTCATTACTTTTGTCTTCTTGATGTTCAGCCATAATCCTGCCTTGGCACTTTCTGCTTTAGCCTTAAGCAGTCTTGCCAATACCATATTAAGCAAACTTAGCAGTTTTTCAGGTGATTATACCTATGAATTGTGTGTGAGAGTACATGTGTGTGTTATTGATTTGTAAGGGAAGGGACACAACAACAAATACATATAATTTGAATAAAAATCAGGCTATGGTTTCACCATATTAGCTGTGCTCCTAGTGGAAGACAAAGCTAAAATTCTTTATCTCAGACTAAAAGTGACATCAAAGCTGACCTATATTTAGCTGACCAGGGGATTTATCCTCTGGTTAAACATCTGAGCTGAACACAACTGCTGTCAGTTCGAGCCCCGCACTGGTGTGAGCTACCAGCCGTGTCCCCAGCTCGCTGTCCACCCAGCAGTTCAAAAGCTTTGGCGAGTAGATAAAATGGGTACCACTTCTTAGAGAGGGTGGGCACACTTAACCCCCCCGGTGGGAAGTGTTGGCCGACAAACGGAAGGTCTGCGCGTAAGATCAAAAGCCGAGAGAGATCTACGCAGCATCAAAGAAAAGCCTGCAATGGGCCATTCCGGCCAGACAGTGGCAGTGATGCACTGCGACTGAGAAAAATGCTGACGACATCAAGCGACTCCGACTAAAGAATGCTGCCGGAACACGTCTGATGCTTACAGCTGACCAAATTCCCTGTCGACTGCGAAGTGTGTTTATTTATTATTATTATTATTATTATTATTATTATTATTATTATTATTATTATTATTATTATTGGAAGCGTTTGCATTAGAGCTCTTAGAATTTTAGTGCTTTTGGTTACTGTGAAGTAGCCATAATAAGTAGAAGAAAAACTACTGGCTTGGATCCAACACAGGATTTCTATGGATGAGGGAGGGGCAATTTCCACTTTGTTCCCCCTCCTCCCGCTGCATACCTCCCATTCTCCCCTCATTCTGTTCCTGAGAAGCACACTGTCCTCCAAGGCATTGTGGGCTGCTGCTGGGGAGGGGTGAGGAAGCTGTGTTCCATGGACAGAAATCATTGGTGGATCCAAACTTCTGTGTGGCATCTTTACTATAAGTTACTGAAAGAAGGAAGGAAGGAAGCTGGTAGATGTAAATAGCAGGTAGGAGTATGGTTGCAACCTGACAAGAATGAAAAAATATTAAACAACATGGTTTAACAATGAAAGGGAAGTACATGCTATATTGTTTTTGTATTCCAATAAAAATAATTTCTTCCCCCCCCCCTCAAAATAATATATTTCATTTCAAATACTTACTGCTATTGGAGTATCAAATAAACATGGGAAACTTTAAAAAATATTCTTTAGTAAATATAAACCCAAACTAAACATGCTAAATCTTGTCAAGCTGCATTTAGGGCATTGGAATTTCTTCCCCTTGGAAATCCACATCACTGCTCTTTTCTCTTTGACCAGGCGATGTGTCCCTTGGTTCTCTTGTTTGAGCTGTCTAAATGGTTTGCTAAATTGTTCCATCCCTTGTGGAAACCCATGATAACAGGATACCTTTTCTGTGTCATTCTGTGCTGGGACTTGGACTGTGTGGCTAAATCAGTCAGGAGGGTGGTGCAGAGAGAGAGAGAGATGATTTTCACATCCGTCTGTTTCCTATGAGTGAGCCATACTGGGTACCTACCTCTTACGTTTACATTTTTTTAATGTCTCCACAGTTTTGTATCATGAGCAGCACAGATACAGATATTAGTAATATAGGTCAGACAGGCTCTTTAAGTATATTAGGATTGGCTAATAGCAACTGTGCTTTGTGGTTCTCTTGTGCCTCATTTTATTTATTTTTTTAATTTACAAATAGGAAGCTACACTCCTACCGCAGGTGGGCCCTTCTCTGCTCTCACTCCTAGTATATGGCCTCAGGAGATCCTGGCAAAATACACCCAGGTACGATCAATAGGGGAGATACTATGTGCCTCATGTTTCCTCTTTTGTAATAGAATAATATTATCCTGAACAATGATTTGTGTGTGGATTATTTATGCTCATATATGCCTACAGGTACATTCCATACCATACGTGGCATTCAGTTGCCGGTTCAGCATAAATCCTCTTTATTACACAAGGGTGTCTCTAACCCTCTGATGAGTTAACTACGATATGGAATAATCGAATACCCAGCCCATTGAGAACTTAACAGGGAGAGTTTAATGGGATGGGTGAGTTGGGAGATCCAAAGGCAAATGAAGGCTGATCTTTACTTCATGTTCTCTTTTTGGGTACAGAAATCAGGGTAAGAATGCAGGTCTGAACAATATGCCTGCCATTTCAAAAGAATACTGAGTAGCTGGGCCTCGGTTATTTCCTATTTGCCACTTCTGAGAATTTTAAATGGATGGTGCCAGAGTTTATATAACAACATGTTGTTCAGGCTTGATGAGAAGTATCCTCTGTCTATAATAATCCACGCTTAGGCATGCAAAGTAAGAAGTGGCCTTGAATCACAGAATTTGTTAGAATGTCTTTCACTGGAAGAAGAAATAAGAATTCAGGGAAGCATTAGTCTGCACGGTAATTATTGCTGTGTATGCTGCGGTGGCTCAAGTGGTTAAGACGCTGAACTACAGGCTGTGGAAGGTCAGTAGTTCAGCAGTTTAAGACCCGGGTGCCGCATGATGGAGTGAGCTCCCATCTCTAATTCCAGCTCCTGCCAACCTAGCAGTTCAAAAGCAAGACATTGCAAGTAGGTAAACAGGTACCACTTCAGTGGGAAGGTAACAGCGTTCCGTGCGCCTTGTTTAGTCATGCCGGCCACATGACCACGGAAACGTCTTTGGACAGCGCTGGCTCTTCAGCTTTGAAATGGAGATGAGCACCGCAACCCTAGAGTCGGATTCGACTGGCTTTCGAGCAAGGAAACCTTTACCTTTTATGCCCCATCTCACTAATGTCCAAGGCTCACAGAGCAGCAGGAAAGTGAAAACTGACCATTCCTATCAGTTAATCTGCCGCTATAACAACCTCCAGATTAAAGCAGAAATTCTGTGATTTTACACTGGTAGATCTTTACTTCTACATGAAATTAGGTCAGGCATTAGTAATATAAATCCTGGTTTTAGCTTGTGTTTTGATATGAGAATTTTGGTGTCTAAATCAGAAGAATCGTTGCATCAGAATGCTAAGAAGGCACACCCATCCATGACAGGGGAGCATGTGTTTATTAATGTTACATGTATAGTCTTTCTTACTGGGACTCAAGGCAGTTGTGTGGGCCTCAGTGTTTCCTCTGTTCCTCTGAGTTTAACAAATGTACACATGTAAACATATATGGAATGTGTTGGTGATAACCAGGTCTGTGGTCTCTCAAAAGATCTTAGGTGCAATTTTGATAAAATGAAGTAAGGGAGTAAAGATTGGGGGAAGCTGGCAAAAAACCTGCCATAGTACCATCCTCCAAGCCTTCCTTCTTGGATTTGCTGAGTGCATCACATTTCTGTACCACCTTGTAATCCAAATGTTACTAATGTAGTTCACATCAAATAAAACAATATAAAAATGTAATACATATAAAAGACTGAAACGTCAAACAAAAGCAAGATGAAAAGCATTTTTCTGGTTGCATTCTAAATGCTTGGGGAGTAATGAGATAAAGAAAGGTCTCTAGAACCACAACCCAAATAAACTCTGTTCCTAGCAGATACCAGTCTTGGCTCCCAGAAGGATGGCATCGAGCAGAGCCTCATCGGTGGTGAATCTTAAAACCCTTGGTGGGGCAGGGGCTCCTGTGGGAGATGGCATTTTCTGAGGCTCCAGATTATGCTGGCATTAAAGATCAAAACCAGCACTTTGAATGGTTCTTGAAAACCATAACATAGGCAAATGAGTGAAAGCTGGTGTAGTGTGTTCTTGCCAGCTCACACTTGTTAACAAGCGAGCCATGGCATTCTGGACCATTTTCAAAGACACCTCTGCTTTGGACACCATTCTGCTGGTCCCATCTGACAATAACAGACCTCTAAATACATCTGGAAAGGAAACTTTTGGAGGAAGGCTATGGCGTAAGAGCACTCTCCTTTTTTTTACTGTGGATGTCAGCAATGTGTAGAAGCTTTGTATTTGATCAGCTGTACCATCTACTGGCAAACAAGGGAAACCAACTCTGTTCTTCTGTTTTCCAGCAAGAAGAATCTGTTGAGCAACCCGAGTTCCGATATGATGAATTTGGCTTCCGAGTAGACAAAGAAGGCAAGGTCTCTTCATTTTATGTGATGTGATAAGCTGCAAGGTCTAGATCTTTAACCCTTAGCCACACAGTCCTTTTCCTTGTGTCTTAAAAGCACTTTATTGTAAAAGATGAGGTCCTGGTGTAACAACAGTTTTAATATGCCCTTTTCAAAGCAAGGACTCAAGACAGACTACAGTAATAAAAACCATGATAAAACAATCCTGACAATAATAATATCAACCAAAAAAAATCAGGCCAAAACCATCAATAATGCAGAAGGCTTGCTGGCATTTCCAGGGAGGCCATGCCACCATTCATTTACATCCCACCTTTCTCCACAGTGGGGATCCAAAGCAGCTTACATTGTTCTCCTCTTCTCTATTTTATAATCACAGCAATCTTGTGAGGTAGGTTAGGCTGAATGTGTGTGAGTGGCCCAAAGTCACCCAGCAAGCTTTCGTGGAAGAGTAGGGATTCAGACCTGGGTTTCCCAGATCCTAGTCTGATATTCTAAGCACTGCAGCTTGCTGGCTAGAGGTCACTACTGGAATAAGCTGCGGAGTGAGCAGAAATCATTCTTCCTTCCTGTAGGAGGGAAGCTGTAATAGGCCTTGATCCAGAGAGTGGCTCTGTTGCATAACGGCAGGCCTGTAGATGTCAATTTTGTAACCTGTCAGTTAGAAATGTATGCATGTGTGCAAATTACAGCTTTTCCTTCTGAAGTACCTGAAACTGACAAACAGAACCAGAGGCCTGTGCCATGTGTGCTGTAACCAAGTACAGAGATTCCAGGAGGAAACGTATTTCCACCCATATGCCAAAGGCCCTCTGCTTTTCCTTTGCCCCACATTAAACCCAACAAGGGTTAAGTCGATATGCACAGTTCGTAACTAATGTGATATAGTAGAAAAGAGCAAGAGTCCAGTAGCACCTTAAAGACTAACAATATATGTGGCAGGGTATGAGCTTTTGTGAGTCACTTCTTCAGTGAGCAGTGACTCAAGAAAGCTCATACCCTGCCACATATGTTGTTAGTCTTTAAAGTGCTACTGGACTCTTGCTCTGTACTACTGCTACAGACAGACTAACACGGCTACCCATCTTGATCTATCTTTATGTGATATAGGTTTAGTTTGTATTTAGGAATCTGTTCTAGAATATAAAAGGTTTTGTGAAGAGTATCCCTGTCTATCCAAATCATTGCATTAATGAAACTGAAAATGAAGTAATGGTAATATTTTCCTTATTTTGCTGCACACACTTAAACTGATTGATATAAAGAGGCCTCATAAGGAGCTTCTTTACTATAATGGTGATTGTGATTTATTTGTATCCTGAAGTTAGGAAGGGGGTCACTGTGCCCACGTCAAAAGCCCTTGGGACTTGCTTTCCATTTCTGTAGATTGAAAAGTCTGGGCTAGGGGTGTGCATTTGGATCTAACCAAGCCGAAAATATACCTGCTCGATGCCATCTTTCTGGGAGCCAAGACTGGCATTGACTAGGAGCAGAGTTTATTTGGGCTGTGGTTCTAGAGACCTTTGAAAGGAGTTTCCTTTATCTCATTACTCCCCAAGCATTTAGAATGCAATTCTGATCTAGCCAAGCTGAAAATATTGGTATTTTTCAAGTATATTTCAGCTTCCAAAATGTATCTGAGTTTTCTCAGAACTCTCCCCCCCCCAAAAAAAAACCCATGAGAAAATCCCAGTTATATTTGGGGGTTTCAGGTAGATCTGAAAACAGCGGAGACTCTCAGCTGTTTGTCAGGCAGGCTTATGCAGTCCCGACTACAGAAGTCAGCCCAAGGATCAGCTGAAGTGGCAGGGAGCTGAGAGTTCCCTGCCGGCACAGCTCTGCGCTGCCTTCTCCTACAGCTCAGTTTAAACCGGGCTGCAGGAGAAGCCAAGCCAGCCACAGGACCAGACTGGTATTTTTTACTGGCATTTTAGAGCATGGACTCTAATCTGGGCGAACTGGGTTTGATTCCCTATGCCTCCACATGCAGCTGCTAGAGTGACCTTGGTTCAGTCACAGTTCTCTCAGAGCCGTTCTCTCAAGGACATTTCTGGAAAGAGCTCTCTCAACCCCACCTACCTCACAGGGTGTCTGTTGTGGGGAGGGGAAGGGAAAGGAGATCATAAGCTGCTCTGAGAGTCCTTTTGGTAGTGAAGGGGAGGGTATAAATCCATTCTCTTCTTCTTCTCAGGTCTGTTGGACCCCCCAAAAATTGGGATTTCCAAAAAATTCCAGATCTGAATACCATACCAATATTTGGATCAGTGTTCCCTCTAAGCTGAGTTAGTGTGAGCTACCTCACAGTTTTTTAGCCTCTGGCTCACACATTTTTGTCTTAGCTCGGGAAGGATGGCTCCAGAGCAAACTAATTTCTGCAGTAGCCAAATAGTTCACTCACAACTTTAATGCCAGTATCTCACAAAGTAGAATTTTGGCTCACAAGCCTCCACAGCTTAGAAGGAGCATTGATTTGGATCCAGGATTTTTCAGGAATCCTGAAATTTTTTCAGATCCAATAGACCCAAACTGGAAAATACCAGTAAAAAAAACTGCACACCCCTAGGCTGGGCATCTTAGATATAGGAGGCAACAGCCACCTGCTTCTTTTCTTCCCCCGCCTAAAACTTGGGTCTTTTGCTGCAGATGGAGCTGAGCCAAACTCCAGCAAGCTCCTGGGAATCCCGTTGACTGAGGAGCCGCAGCAGAGACTGAAATGGCAAGCCCATTTAGAGTTCACACACAACCATGATGTGGGAGACCTCACTTGGGACAAGATTGAAGTCACACTTCCACGCTCAGATAAGCTGCGGTTGTTGGTGTTGGCTGGCATTCCGCACAGCATGAGGCCGCAGGTGAGGTGGTTTTGGATACTCATGGAGGGGGACGGAGAAGAGGAGAGTTTGCTGGTGAGATCTCTCCTGTCTCAGAATCTGGTGTCTTATTAGGAACACTTCTTTTTTCCTCAGCTATGGATGCGCCTATCGGGAGCCCTGCACAAAAAAAGAAGTACAGAGATGTCTTACCGAGAAATTGTGAAAAACAGCTCAAACGATGAGACTATTGCTGCCAAACAAGTGGGTAATTCCCAGTGGGGGTTAGTGCTTGAGGTGCAAAAAGGCCAGTCTGTCAGGGGGGAGGAGGGTGTGTGACGGCAGAAGTGGGGAAAGGAGAAAGGGTTGCCCTGTTTTAATTGAGAGCAGTTTCTCAGTTGAGGTGGATCCCCTTTTTTCACATTGAAAATGAGCTTTGAGGGAATGGGTCACGTCCTTCCTTCTGATACAGATGAGAGGATTTGCCTCTGCGGGATAAAATATTTGTGGAACAAAGAGAGTGAGTTTGTGTATGCAAGCATGCATCTGCCTCCATCATGCATTGCATTGAACAAGAAAACTCTTATCATCTTTAGAACATGGGAATGTTCCAGGTTAGTATCTGGAAACACTGTTAGCATTTCTCCCAACCACAGGTCTATTTGCTGCACAGCAAAGGCTAGTTATCCTGCAGGAACAGATTTTACATAAAACTCTGTTGAGCAACAATTGGCAAGATAATAAGGTGAAAATCAGTATTATTAATGGGGCTTTTCACTCAAGCACTTTCTGTTGGCTATAAACATTGGACAAAATGTGGAATGGAAGCCTGGTTATATAATACAAGGTGGTGTGGTTCATGCTCAGCACAGCACAGTTATCTCCTTCATTACAAGCCCTAAGTGATCCTCAAAATGACAGGCAGCCCCATGGAAATCGGGTGAAGAAGTTAGCAAAGCCAACCGGAGGAGATGAGGCAGCATTCAAAATGAAGGATGCCCTTCCTAGTAGTAAGATTTTTAACAATATTATTTCTCACTATACAGTCCCAGATGATTTACTTCAACCATTAGGGAATAATTATTATTTGAGGGACTAGGTGTACAATGGGGTAATTGATAATCGTGCAGACGAAATCTGTTCCATGGTATAAAGCTATAAAGAAAGACCACTTTGGCATACATCTCTGCACACCATCTTAGAATAGTGTTTACAGCACTACGCTTTCAGGCTATGCCAATGGAACTACACACTGGACAATATCTAAAAATACTGCAGGAACAACGTATTTGTGTTTGCAGAAATTCTGTGGAAGATCTTTTCATTATGTTATGTACTCGGAACTCAGAAGGAAATTTTTGACTAGGATAGCAGATTGACTGTACAGTTTTTCTGACATAGATAAATTAATAATTTTGCTGACAGATGTGGACTTCTTTGTTTCCAACAAGATAGCACTTTTTGCATTAGCAGGTAGGAAAGTCAGAGCAAAGGTGGTTCTCATGAAAGCAGCTAAATGAAATGTAATGTCCTGATATGTAATTCGTATTTCTTGAAACTGCCTGTGAATTTTTGGAGATGGATGTTTGTTTAAAAAAATTCAAGGTAATTAGCATCTTTGAGATTGGAAGTTGTGGGAGCTGCTACCATTCCGCAGGGCATGCAGGGCAGAGATGTTCCGCTGGGCCTTCGGTTGAGGACAGCAACGGGGGTGTCCTTTGGTACTTTTACACAAGTCCCCTCCCCTCGTAACCCCTCCCCCCCAGGGAGGCTGAGGAGTTGGAATCCTTTCCGCCATCTTATATATGCTGCGTTTTGCCATCTCATATATGCTGTTTTTATGTATTGGTATTTATTGGGCTGTTTTAATTTAGTTTTAATTTGAGATTTGTATATTATTGTAAGCCATCCTTGTAGGGAAGGGTGGCCTAGCAGATCTAAATAAATGTGAATATTTAAAATGGACGTTTTTTAAAAATTTAGCATGTCTTAACTTGCAATGGCCAATGGCCTCATACTATAAACTTGACTGACTAGTAGTACGGTTGCCTCTTTGGGACCCAGCCATCCCTGAGAGTGCATAGGCCTCTAAGGCTGAGGCTTGGACTTAACTCCTGTACCCCACCCCACTGGAATTCAGTTTTGTTACAGAAAGAGGAATTTTAAAAACATTTATTTGCCACATGTAGGAAGGAGGAGAAGCCTGGAGCAGTGGTGCACAGGACAGCTCTTAAAACGGAGGCAAAGGGCAGCCCCTTAGCGTGCCCCTCAGGGACACAGTGGCTGCCATTGGTGATCATTTGAACTGGTTGGAGAGAATTTCATAGATGTACACCTCTACGCTGCACAGACCCTCACATCAGATATCATGTGCTGTATATTTACAATCAGTGTGTGCTAAGAGAAGCTCAGTCTCCTTTCGCTCTTAAAGCAGGCCACTTAAGATGAGAGATTTCTGAACCAATGGAAGGTTGTGCACTCTCTTGTGGGCCTTCTGTGCCAAGTCTAATTGGAAGTCTCAAGGCATAAGGCCTACTTGAGCAGGGAACTCAGTGAAAGTTGGAGGGCTACTGAATGAAAAGAAGGTTGAATGGCATATTGGGAATTTAATTTTGTAATGGAATTCTTGTTATTTGTTAGATTGAGAAGGACCTTCTTCGCACCATGCCCAGCAATGCCTGCTTCTCCAACATGAACAGCATTGGAGTGCCACGGCTACGCAGAATACTACGGGGGCTGGCTTGGCTGTACCCAGAAATAGGCTATTGTCAAGGCACTGGCATGGTAAATGAGCTTTGAGGACTATAATGCGAGTTTCTCTTTGGGGACTTGTTCCAGAGTCTGAGTAGGAGTTCTTGGGTAGCAGTACAAGCAGAAGCATACACAGTGTTAAACTGAATAAATAAAATGAATTAACTTTAGGATCGCTCTCACAGAGTGAACAAAATATCACATGCTACTCTGGCCATAAGTTTGCCATGATGAGAGTTCCAGCCCCTGGCTTGTGACACACCAAATGGCTTACTTCAGGGATCACTTCAGGGATAGTATATAGGGAATCTCTCTTCCCACTGGGGATCCCTAGAGTGTCATGGGGGCATGGGAATGCATGTTGTGATGGGCAGCAGTGCAACGAGATACCCTGTACACTACAAGTCACAGAGCTGCATCTCTGTATTCCACATAATGTGTGCTATGACTTGGTCTTTGACTATAGGAGGAATAAAGAATAGACTGGTACTGCTCCTGTACTTGCAGTTATTGGCACTGTAAGATAGAATCAGAATTACTCCAAGAATTTGCCCTACTTTACTCCCTGTGGCTGGGGAGCAGCGTGTTTACCCGATATCCTGCATGCGTAACTTAACATCAGGGGAGTGACCAAGTGCTACACAGAGAATATTGTTTGATCAGAGCACATTTATGCTCTGGATTCCTAGCTGGTCGCACATCATGGCAAGTATCCTCACCCTCAGTTATGCAACAAAGCTCATTCCTCCCGAGAGTCAGGAAGTAGTTAAAAATGTAGCGCTTTGCAGTCCTCAAGACCACACTTTTAACAGTTCAATATGAACGAGAAACTGAAGCGGAAAGCTGGTGATTTTTAGAGCCCTGTTATTTCAGAGGCTTGAACTGCCCTGCCCCGATCCTGTCCTGTCACTGAAAATAGTAGGCAACTTCCTGTACAAGCTAGCCACCTAACAAGGTGGGTGTAAATTCTTTAAATAAATAGATGGCTGAAAATTGCACTTCTCAAAATGTGTAAATGTGTATTATGAATCTCCCTTTGGGTCTTCCCTTCCCTCCTGCTAGGTAGTGGCTTCCCTGCTTCTGTTCCTGGAGGAGGAAGATGCCTTTTGGATGATGTGTGCCATCATTGAAGATCTGGTTCCTGCCTCCTACTTCAGCACCACTCTGATAGGCGTGCAGACCGACCAGCGTGTCCTGCGCCATCTCATTGTGCAGTACCTGCCACGGCTGGACAAACTTCTCCAGGAGCATGACATTGGTGAGAGTTCTCCTTGGCCCACAGAGCCAGTTCCACTGTGAGCCCATTCTTGTGAAAGCAAGGCTGCAGTTCCTTTCATGCACTAGAGGTGCATACTGGGGATTTTGTTATTTGCTGGAGAAATTGGAAGTAGTTAGAAATGAATGGACAGCTTTGGAGTACTCAAGACCACACTTTTAAAAATTTCAGAATGAATGGGGAATTGAAATGGAAATAAAGCCTCCTCAATGATGCTTCAACATTGTACCACACTGTTGATAATATGAGCATTACTACCTGTGCCACCAGGGGGAAACTGATGTGGCATACAGTCTGAACATGCTTTGTATGCGAGACAGGAGTCACTCCCACTTGGAGTGAGTACATATGTGTATATGTGCACATGCATATATGTCTTTTGTATCTTGAACATTCTTGGGAGAATGGGTTGTTTTTGTTTTAAAGGGCAAAGCTCTCTTTGAGCCCCAAGAGCTATTGCATACCATTCTGTTTTTGTGTAGATGTGTGGGTTTTTCATCTGAGATTTGTTTGTGTGAGAGAGTGGAATATATTTATAATCCCCGTGTGTATGAACTATGTGCATTCCGTCGGAAAAATTTAAAAGAAAGCCAGTATTGGCTCATTATGAGGATGGTAAAAGGATGGCTTATTCAGAGGAAAGAACTACGGTGCTTCTTTCTTGATGCCGAGAGTGGAGGGAAGGGACTGTGAAATGGGAGCTGTATGCCTCTCTTCTTTGTCTCCACCCACAGAGTTGTCCTTGATCACCCTGCACTGGTTCCTTACGGCATTTGCCAGTGTGGTGCACATCAAGCTGTTGTTACGAATCTGGGATCTCTTCTTCTACCAGGGCTCCATAGTTCTCTTCCAGACCACACTGGGCATGCTCAGCATGAAGGTAACTAGCATTCCCTTGTCCCCAGCTATACACTTCCATTATGGAATGAGTGTTGCGTATGAGGTTCTTTTATCGTTAAGAGTCTTCTGAAGGTGGCAGCATATGGAAAGGATGAGAAATATGCTCTTTCAAAAGCACACACTGTGACTCTGTCTCTCAGCATCCCCCGTTGCCTTACTAGCCTCTGTTCCATCTCCGGCGTAATGCCATCAAATTAGAATAGAAGCCTGGGACTGCTGAAACTTCATAACCCTCCTAATCTTCCTTTTTTGGGTGGAAGTCACAAAGCCAATGACATTTCTGTTGATATGTGGATGCTCAAAAGGTTTTGTTACGGGCATTTTCTACAAGAGTGAAGGACATATGCTCTACTGTCCGAGCTTGTATTGGGCAGATTTAGAGAGCCAATGGAAATCATTCCACTTTGGCTATCTAATGCTGTGGTGCTGGTGTAGTCTGGCTATTTTGTTTCTCTCTGAGGTAGCTGAACTCCTGTGCAGCATGAAGGGATTCCTTTACATGCAGCTTGACAAAAAAACTTGTGAGTGTTGATGTAAATATTAATTGACCAGAACAATGGGTAGTCTTTCTGTATGTTTTCTGTTTCTTTGAGTTCACCGTACCCTGTACTGCTAGACCTGCTGCAGAAAGGGCTCCTGAAAATGTGTTGGATTTTCACATCATAATATATAGAATTAGTTTTGAAGATCTAAGAGAAGCAACACTGAAGGGGCGGCACAGTAGTTTCCAGTACTCAGTATAACTACTTCTGTCCTCCAAGCAGAAATTACTCATAAGGCTGTTATTGGAAGGTTTCTGGTGCACAGGTGCATTGCAGGGGCCCCCAGTGTGGTGCCCTGCCCGTGGGCACTATGGTGCCCCCTGTATTTTTAGAAAGTGGAGGGGGCCAGATAGAGCTTTTGCCCAGCAGCGCTTCTGATTAGCCACTGGAGACTAGAATGCCTGTGCAGATCTTTAAATACTGCTTTGGCAGCTGCCGCCACTACAACACAAGGATCTCCACTGCCTAAGTGAAGCTAAGCTGTGGCAGACATTTTGTGGCTGCACCAACCAGGCTGTGTCAAAATTGCAAATGTGCTCAAAGGCTCAAAAAAATTGGGGGCCTCTGGTGTGTTGGAAATGGAATCTTCCCTGGAATGAAGTGAGTGAAAGTGGCAAAGGGGGAATAATGAAGGCATATGCTGCCTTTGTTACAGCTGTGTTGTGGAAATAACTGTAGCATTAGATACAGACGCTGAAACAGGAAGAAATGTGAAAATATTTTGGAGCATGATTAGCACATAACATGTGGAACGACCTTTTCATGCTAACACAGGAAGATGAACTGATCCAGTCAGAGAACTCGGCGTCCATCTTCAACACTCTCTCAGATATCCCTTCTCAGATTGAGGATCCAGATGTGCTTCTGCAGGAAGCCATGCGTGTTGCTGGATCGCTGACAGATGTGGCGGTGGAGACGCAGCGTTGCAAGCACCTCGCATACCTCATTGCAGACCAAGGGCAGCTGCCGAACCCCAGTGCTTCTGTTAACCTGTCGAAGGTAATTTGGCAAAGCCCTTAAGGGGTGTTAGTTTGCAGTACTTCCTTCCTGTTGCTTTTTCTTGGCTTCTTCTGTCCTGTTGGCTGGAGGCAGTAATAAATGGTTTGTTGCAGAAAGGCCCTAAACTTTAATTCCTTGATGCTCTCCTTGTTGTTTTTATTGATCTGAAAGACTTGTATCTTGCCTTGCCTTTCCACTCATATGAGTTTCCAGTTGATTTACAACAAGAAACTGAAAGCAGCAAGACGCATTATATATAAATCTCACTCTTGGCTCCTCCAAAATGACAGCCAATTTTCCTCCGCTATCCTTCTCCGTGTTTGTAGCATACAGGACACATCAGGAGAATGTGGCAGCAGGCGGTGGTTCCATGGGGTTGGGCACTTTCCACCCTGCCAGGATGCAGAACTAACTGCAGCCCCTCCAGTGATCCCCAAGTGCTGGGGTGGGTGGGGGGGATGGCAGCAGTCCTTCTCCCAGCCCTGCCATTCCTGCCACTAGCTCTGTCTGGATCTTCTGCCTCCCATTTGCTGCCTGCAACCTTGAGACACTTAAAATAGCTGCTTTCCCACACTAGCCAGTCTGTTTCCTCCCATGCAGATTGTACGACGCAGGACACAGCGCAGGAAGTCTGGGATCACGTCACTGCTTTTTGGTAAGAACAGATACACATGCTGGCATGTGGGGTGTGTGTGGCACAGAGCAGTTGAAAGGTTTGCGATAGGGTGAAATGCCATGTATGTGTACACAAGAGAGTAGCTCTATTTGTCTTTGGGATGCCCGTGCAGATTTTTCTTTCTGCCCCTTTCCCAGGTCGATCTTTTTTGAAAACAGGGAAAGTAGAGGCAGGCAATATACAAGTGGTGGTGTACTTTGCTGTAAGCAGGAAACAGGTTGTCTTGTCAGTGGCTGTGATGAAGCCCCAGAAACTACTTTTGCCCTTGCAAAAGCCCAGAGAAGGACATTTCTGAGACAAACACACTCACAAGAGGGAATGAAGAAACTGCCCTCCTTGCTGATGGATGCACTTGTCTGTTCTTCAACTCAAGGTTCTTCCACAGCAACCCTGTCTACAGAAGTCTTTTGTTCAGCCACTGGAATAATGTCATATGTTTTTAAGCCTCTAGAGCCTTCACTGATCTTCTGTGATACATTCAGCTTGCATTATAGACACCCCCTTATTTGACTCTAGCTTTGACACTTTTTTCTCTCTTGTGGTGTCTTGGGGAAGGTGAAGAAGACTTCTGTCCTTTGGAGCAAAATAATGTGTCTTGAAGAATGGTGCATTTGCCCTCTTCAGCCCTTCTCATTGCATGGCTTCAGAAGACAGGCATTCATGTGGAAAGAGACTGAATAAAGAAGGTCTGTTATAACGAAGTGTAGTGTAGCAGGAAAGTGCACAAACTGAGAAAAGGATGGAAGGTGAAACAGCAAAAACACTAATGCCATTGTTTTATTTATTCATTTATTTAAAACTTTTATTAGCCACCATTCCCCTTGCAGGGCTCAAGGCGGCTCATTAGTTACCTCTTTGCTGCCCCACATTTAGAAGTCTGTAGAGTTGGGTTTTGGTACAGAAAAGAGCAACAGAAATGCTTCTTAATCCAAGATCTGGCTTCCAGTTTGGTTGCCCTATTGGACAGCCTGTGCTGGAAGGGTTTGTCTCTGTCAATTCTCGTTGATTTCAGTACCAGCGACGGTAGTGTCTTCTGAATTACCTCACTGGGAGAGGACAGGAGGCAGCTTTGCAGTGATTCCTGTCCTTCCTGGAGAGAGTCCAAGAAGGTAGTGCTAAGAAACTACTTTTGCATCCCGCAGCTTCTGATGCACAGGATGCCATAAGAGTCCATTTTTGTCCTCCCCCATGTTGTTCCAACATTTATATAAAATTGCCCATTCCAGAACCGCTGGTTTCGGGAGGGGTGTTGAAAGACCTGAGTCAGATTGAGGTGACGAGAGAGGAGGTCCTAAAACTGATAGACAACTTAAAAACTGATAAATCACAAGGCCCAGATGGCATACATCCGAGAGTTCTGAAAGAACTCAAATGTGAACTTGTGGATCTCCTGACAAAAATATGTAATCTTTCCTTAAAATCTGCCTCCATTCCTGAGGACTGGAAGGTAACTAATGTCACTCCCATCTTTAAAAAGAGTTCCAGAGGAGATCCAGGAAATTACAGGCCAGTCAGTCTGACATCGATACCGGGCAAATTGGTGGAAACCATTATTAAGGAAAGAATTAGTAGGCACATAGATGAACAAAACCTATTGAGGCAGACTCAGCATGGGTTCTGTAAGGGAAGATCTTGTCTCACTAACCTGTTAGTGTTCTTTGAGGGGGTGAACAAACATGTGGACAAGGGGGATCCAATAGATATTGTTTACCTGACTTCCAGAAAGCTTTTGATAAAGTTCCTCATCAAAGGCTCTTAAATAAGCTCAAAAATCATGGGATAAAAGGACAAGTCCTTTTGTGGATCAAAAACTGGCTAATTAATAGAAAACAGAGAGTGAGTATAAATGGGCAATTTTGTCAGTGGAGGGTGGTAAGCAGTGGGGTACCGCAGGGATCAGTACTTGGTCCGCTGCTTTTTAACTTGTTCATTAATGATTTGGAGTTGGGAGTAAGCAATGAAGTGGCTAAATCTGCAGATGATACGAAGTTGTTCAGGGTGGTAAAAACCAGTGAGGATTGTGAGGCTCTCCAAAGGGATCTGTCAAGGATGGGCAAGTGGGCGTCAACATGGCAAATGGGGTTCAATGTGGCCAAGTGCAAGGTGATGCACATTGGAGCCAAAAATCCTAAATATAAATACACATTGATGGGGTCTGAACTGGCAGAGACTGACCAAGAGAGAGATCTTGGAGTTGTAGTAGATAACTCACTGAAAATGTCGAGACAGTGTGTGACTGCAATAAAAAAGGCCAATGCTATGCTGGGGATTATTAGGAAGAGTATTGAAAACAGATCGGCCAATATCATAATGTCTGTATATAAATCAATGGTACAACTTCATTTGGAATATTGTGCGCAGTTCTGGTCACCACACCTTAAAAAGGATATTATAGCTTTGGAAAAAGTGCAGAAAAGGGTAACGAATGATAAAAGGGTTGGAACACTTTCCCTATGAGGAAAGGTTAAAGCGCTTAGGGCTCTTTAGCTTGGAGAAACGACGACTGAGGGGTGACATGATCGAGGTTTATAAGATTATGCATGGGATAGAGCAGGTAGAGAAAGAGGTACTTTTCTCCCTTTCTCACAATACAAGAACTCATGGGCACTCAATTAAATTGCTGAGCGTTCGGGTTAGAACGGATAAAAGGAAGTACTTCTTCACCCAAAGAGTGATTAACACATGGAATTCACTGCCACAGGACGTGGTGGCAGCTACAAGCATGGACGGCTTCGAAAGGGAATTAGATAAGCATATGGAGCAGAGGTCCATCAGTGGCTATTAGCCACAAGGTATAGATAGGGACTCTGGGGCAAGTGATGCTCTGTATTCTTGGTGCTTGGGGGGGGGGTCAACAGTGGGAGGGCCTCTAATGTCCTGGCCCCACTGGTGGCCCTACTGATGGCACCTGGTATTTTTGGCCACTGTGTGTCAGAGTGTTGGACTGGATGGGCCCTTGGCCTGATCCAACTCTTATGTTCTTATGCTAGGGACAAAGGACATCTGGAGCTTTGCAGTTTAGTGCCGTCAGTACGCCGATGACGTTCAGCTCCATCTCACCTTTCCATTGATTTCTAGGGAGGCTCTAGAGGTTTGGAGCCAGTCTCTGGAGTTAGTGACTGGGTGAGGGTGAATAAAATGAACATTAATTCAGGCAAGCAAATATTGTTTGGTATCTAGGAATAATACAGCCTGCATTGGATAGGACTAAGCTTCCACATAAGACTTGGCTTTGTCACTTGGGTGTTTTCTTAAGTTAAAGAATTTGATTTATTTATTTTTTAACTTCAGGAAAAATATGACTAAGGGAGAGGTGGACTCAACTGGTGTTTCACGCTGTCTCAGAATGTTAGAACTTGAGGTCACACAGTTAAATTCATTTGTGATGGGTTTGGAGGAGAGAGAAGCGAGTCCTTCTTTCCACCATTCATAAGTATGGAACTTGCTACCACCAGATGGTGATGGCCACTAGCTTAGATAATTTGTCTTCTTTAAAACGATTAGACTAATGAAAGGTAAATCAGTCAACCGCTACTGGTACCTCCATGTACAGAAGCAATATTCTTTTCAGTGCTGGATGCCAGGGACAAGCCAAGGGAAGGCTATCACCTTTGCACCCTGACTGAGAAATTTCTTTCTGTTTACATCATTTCTCCTTTATTTCTAGGGGAAGATGATGTGGAGGCACTGAAGGCTAAGAACATTAAGCAAACAGAGCTGGTAGCAGACTTACGTGATGCCATCCTGCAAGTGGCGCGGCATTTCCAGTGTGTGGATCCCAAGAGTTTCAGCATAGTAAGTGGGGGACAGTCTCCCTGGGCATAAGACTCTGACAAGGCCTGTGCTTATTTTGCTGTGAGCAGATTGTAGAATGTTAAATTGAGAACCTGGTCCCTGAGGTAGAGAAAGAATCCCTTCATTTCAATCTGCTTCGCATGAACATGGCTACCTCCTGTCCTTCTCCAACCAGGACCTAACTCCAGATTATACCATGGAGAGCCACCAACGAGACCATGAAAGCTACGTGGCATGTTCCCAGAACCGCCGCCGGCGTGCCAAGGCACTCCTGGATTTTGAGCGCCATGATGACGATGAACTGGGTTTCCGCAAGAATGATATCATCACGGTATGAGTGCTGGGATGGGAGCATCGTGCAGGGGATGCAGGGGAGGGGCGTTTGGAATTATACAGGTAGAGGACAATGAATGGATTTTTTTAAAGCTACAGCACAAGTTAGAGTAAGACAAACATGTCAGTGCTATGAACCTGCCCCCTACTCTGTTGTAATGTGCATACATCTGTATAACAATTCGAATAAATGGTAAATACATGGAGCACATAGAAGAATTTAAATTTAATTTTGTGAGATACAAGAGAGCAGAGGATGAAAGGTCCAAAGAAGGAACCAGAAACAGAATGGTTAAAAGAAGTTTATAAGAACATGTATATAGTATGGATGATGGTGGGGAACTGGAGGGTTTTGAAACATGGTGTCAGAGGAGAATGTGTAAAGCAAGTTGAATGGAAAGAAAACTATATGCAGAAACTGGCGGAAGGGGAGGGGGAAACAGCCCATTTCAGCCCTCATAATTCTTGTCATCTTCAGAACCAGTAGCATGTGTCCTTCCTCCATGATGGACAGGGATGCACACACGTCATTATTATTATTATTATTACTAGCAGTAAAGCCCGTTGTGAAAGCAATACAACGGGATCTAGAAAGAGGCTCTGGGGCAGTGCTCTGGCTTTGGGCAAACAGTGTCAATTTGCTGTGGTGACCTCAGCAGGGTATAATGACAGAGTCCACTGTTTTCTCCAGAGGAACTGATCTCTGCTACCTGAAGAGCAGTTGTAATTGTGAGTGATCTGTAGCCCTCACCTGGAGATTGGCAGCAATTGTTACCCAGGACAAAATGGCTGGTTTGGAGGGTGGAGTCTATGGCATTCTACCTGTCTGAGGTCCCACCCCTCTGCAAACCCCACCCTCTCCAGGCTCCACCCCACAAATCCCTAAGAATTTGTCAGCATGTAGTTGGCAACCCCATCTCCTTCCCAGCTAGCCATCAACCTACCATTATCTGCCCCTTTGACTTCAGCTGACTTCTGCCCTCCCTTCTGCAGAGCAGTTGTAATTCTGAGTGCTCTCCAGCCCTCACCTGGAGATTGGCAACAATGGTTCCCTATGTGGGACTGACTGGTTTGGAGGGTGGAGTCTATGGCAGTGTACCTGTCTGAGGTCCCACCCCTCCTCAAACCTCACCCTCTTCAGGCTCCATCCCTCAAGTCTCCAGGAATTTCCCATCTGGAGTTGGCAACCCTATCAGGACTGGCCCCAATGTGTTTTCTCCCAAAGGCCAAAGTAGGTGACAGGACCAAGCTTAGTTGCCTACCAACAGGCACTGAGGGGAATGTAGGGTTGCCAGCTCTAAGGAGGGAAATACCTGGAGGTTTGGGGGGTGGATTCTGTAGAGGGCCGGGCAACGGAGGCATCGGCCTTCCCAATGTGTTTTCTCCCAAAGGCCAAAGTAGGTGACAGGACCAAGCTTAGATGCCTACCAACAGGCACTGAGGGGAATGTAGGGTTGCCAGCTCTAAGG
>NW_015171503.1:1100175-1171996 GCF_001447785.1 Gekko japonicus | reverse complement strand
GCTTACCTGTAACCGTTGTTCATTGAAAGTGGCTTCTGTGCGGGCACACATCCCTCCCTCCTTCCCCACTGTGGGAGTCTTCCGCGACAATAAGCGGCAGAGGAGAACTGAGGGGAGAGGGCTGGCTCCGCCCAGGTCAGGTGGTGTTTTGGGCGGGAAACCGCCTCCTCGTTGGAGCCTAGCCCTCTCGGGTTGAAAATTCTAAAAAGAAGCTCGCTAGCTCCTCCCGGTGGTCGGCCTGCCTACTGCAGTCCCATGTGTGCCCGCACAGAAGCCACTTTCAATGAACAACGGTTACAGGTAAGCAACCACCGTTTTTTAACCATTTAAGAGAGCCCCCAGAGCATCCCACCATAAAACTAAAGTTTAAAGGCACAATTCAGAGTCCTTCAGCCTTCATTTTGTCTTATCTTTTCTAATCCTCAATTTATATGTACGCTTAGGGGCAGCCGCCCCCTTACCAGAAAGAGAGTCCTCGTCGGAAGACACCGAGTCCAGTTCGCCATTGGATTTGCTGACATCTTCTTCCTTCTCGACCTCGGCTGGCTCAGTTGGCTCTCCCAGCTGCACTCTCAGGAACTCACGTGCTTTGGAAACAGAGCCAATCTTTTCTTTTTTTATCATGTAGTTTGAAAATGACGCGTTCTGGAATTAACCATCTATACACAATGCTATTTGTTTGGAGAAAAAGGATTAAATCTTTATATTTCTTTCTCTTTTGCCTTGTTTCAAATGGAATGTCTTTTAAAATCCTGATGGTGTTGTCTCCGATTTTCAACGGTGTTCCTGTTGTTGCTTTCAGGATAGAATCCCTCACATGTCACTTTGAGAATCTAGCCACTATTTCCCCAGGCAGATTATTCTTTTTCTTCCCCAGGCAGATAATTCTTTTTGATGTACACGGAATAGGACCTATAGACCACATCCATTTCGCTTGCAAGATACTCCGCTTTCAAATCTGTAACTGGGGCTAATGCTTCACTCAGAAGTTGCTTTAGATTCTCACCTTTTAATTCTGGGACCCCTTGGAACCGTAGAACCAAATCTGCTTTCTCCATTTGCAGCTGTAAAAGTTGTGATTCTTCCGAGGCTTGTTTCTTTTCCAGCTTTTGCACCTTTTTCTTGACCTTTTTGGCATTGGTGTCCATTTCCTTCACCTTCTCAACAGTTTGCTCCGTTATTTTTAAAGTCTCAGTCAGTTGGAGCTGCTGAATTGCCAGATTCTGGTTTAGATTCATCAGCTGTTGCTCGATATTAGTCATCTGGTCCAGCAGAGGGCGCAAGGACTCTGCCAACATTTTGGAAAGCTCAGTGGTCTCTTCCAGTCGAGGGCTCACAATCCCAGCTGGTTTCACTTTTGCTGGTTTGTCTTTCTCTGCCCTCTTCCCCGCCATCTTTATGGATCGTTTACTTTTATGAAAACTTGCTAAAGTCTCTGAAATATGCCCATAAGCTTACCCACGCTCTGGTAAGTCTCTCAAAACAGATTTCACCGCTTTTTCTTCCGCTTCCCCCTTAGTATTTCGTTGTTTTGTTCATGCGTATGGGAGGGGCACCTCCCCGCTCGCTTTTTTCGCCGTTCCCAGGGGGTAGCTTTCTTTTAAAATTCTTGTTTTGCTTTAACCGACTCACAGTTCATTGTTGGTCATACGACCTTGCTCGGCATACATTCAAAACGCTCGATCTCCAACACTTGTTCCGGTCAGCGGCTCTAGTTCCATACGGACACTCAGCGGCAGGACCGTCGGGACGGAGGAGCGCCTCAATTCCCCAGCATCGTGCTGGTGAAGAGGCCACCCCTCAAAAGTCCCATGGCTAGGAGCTTTTTGCCAAGAGGGGGGTAGCGACCCGTTGCCCCCACCCTTTCCGCTGGTGTGCAGATCACTTCCCCGGGAGGTCCAGGAGATGCGTCCGCCAGCGTGTCGCCAGAAACCGGAACACACACATGTCATTATGATTAGGCGCCGTGTATGTCAGCAAGCAAGATGAAAAATAGTCAGGTGTCACTTTGGAGAAAGCTTTTTCCTTATTTGCTCCTGCGTTTCACTGTTTGTGATCTGTGGCCAAGTCACTGTTTCTCCTTTCAAATTCTACAGATAATTTCCCAGAAGGATGAGCACTGTTGGGTGGGAGAGCTGAACGGCCTGAGAGGTAAGTGTAAACACATCTAGTACAAGGGTGGAATGGTGTGAACGGTGGCTCCACAGGCCATGTGGCATTTTCCCCAAGTCTCTTCTCTCTACTAAGAGAGCCTGTTCTTGTTGCACAGGCTGCCGTTGGAGCCCGTTCCTTAAATATTGCTTGCTCTTTTGATTCAGAGGCTGCTGCCAGAATTTTTCTGTGGACTGGCTTTTAGTAATGAGCAGGTGCTTCATTATAAGTGGTTTTCCTCCTTCCTATTCTTTTTTAGGCTGGTTTCCTGCAAAGTTTGTGGAGGTCCTAGATGAACGGAGCAAAGAGGTAAACCTTCCTGGCTCTTGAAGATTCCCCCTCATGCATTCATATCCTGTGCCAGAGTCGGATTATACCACCACCCTTTACTGCTTTTCGTGCCCCTGGGTTGGTTTTTTACAACGGACTTGCTGGTGGGGCTGATGCCATGCAACAGGGACTGCATACATGTATAAAAGATGAATAAATGGAGGGGTGTCTAGGAATCCTGTGCAGGATGAGTTCAGACCTATAAGTAGCCCAAGGACAAACTGTGACTCCTCCTAAAAACGAAAGCCTTCAATACAGCCTCACTCTCTGGAAGCTCAGCATATTCTTTGCTTTAATGGATCTGGGAAGTAGGCAATATGTGCATTCCCACCCACAACAGGAGAAGCAGAGAACACAGAAGTAAGTGACAAATCCAAGTTTGCACAAGATGGAGAAAAGGCAGAATTTAATAGATTTCTGAGAAACAGAAGATTTATCATCATCCACTTGCTGAGTGTGTGGGAATGAAGCAGTGAGCAAAAAATAAGTTTTGAAAAGCTCCACCCACACACTTGCTAGTCAGGTGACCAGTGGTGAGCATGGGCATCCAGGCATGAAGCAAAGACATAGGCATGTAGACCAGCATCTGCAGATTGCATGGCCAAGATTTGTTCATCTTGCCTTCCATTCTGGGGATTGTGTCCTCTCTGGAGTATTAACAGCAGTCTGCAATTTTGTTTTCCAGTATTCTATTGCTGGAGATGACTCTGTCACTGAGGGTGTGACAGATTTGGTTCGGGGGACACTCTGTCCAGCCCTCAAGGCCATATTTGAACATGGCCTGAAGAGGCCATCTCTGCTGGGGGGGCCCTGCCACCCCTGGCTTTTCATCGAAGAGGTAAGAGGGCACCTGCTGTCTTGGAAATAGTCTGGCGAATACATGAATCACAATCTGACTCTGTCTTTGCAGTCCCAGGCACATAGAATCCGAGAAAGGATGGTGATGCAAAGAGGCATTTTATTTCTCAGAAACAGACTGTACTGGTGGGAAAAAACCTTCCTGGGATATCAGTTACCAGGAAGAGCCATGGAAGTACCAGCAACCCTGAGATCAGTTTGTGCTTGTCTTCTTCTCTAGGCTGCTGGGCGTGAAGTAGAACGAGACTTTGACTCTGTGTATTCTCGTCTTGTGCTCTGTAAAACATACAGGTAAAGGTTTTCTCTTCAATCAAACAAGTTAGCTGTTTTCTGTTTGTCAAGTACTGCTCTGTTACAAAGCTCTCCTTGTCTTTCACATTTCCTTGTTAAAGTAACCACAAAATGGGGGTGGGGGGATAGCCAGTGATAGCTACAGCAGCTCCTCATTGGAGGAGGCTGCCCTGCTTAGAGCTGTCGTGTCCATCTCTGGTGAAATGTCCATTGTCTACTGAGAATCATCATAAAGCTTGATATTGGGCAGGGAAAGATGCCATTTGTGGTATATGCTAGATCTGTTGCTTTACTGTTTTAGGCTGGATGAAGATGGAAAAGTTCTAACTCCAGAAGAGCTGCTTTATCGAGTGAGTATTTTGGCCCATGGATGACATCAGGTAGTATAAGTTCTCAAGAAGGCTTTCTCTGAAGACAGTATCTTTGTGTTCAGTCTGTCCTTAAGCCCACGGAACTGACAGTGCCAGCCATTTCCAGCAGATGGCACTGTAGAGAGATGCAAGCCTTGTCCTTTTTTGCACTGCTTCTAGAGACCAAGTGCTGTGTGTGAAACATGGTGGTGATGTCACTGTTGTAAGCTTTCCTGGTTGCAGTAAATTACATGACCAAGGTTGACACTGCGAGGATATGAGGCTACCAGATTAGAATCCAAACAATTCCCTTTTTCCCCTGGCAGGCCGTGCAATCAGTGAATATGTCGCATGATGCAGCACACGCTCAGATGGACGTGAAGCTTCGTTCTCTCATCTGCATTGGACTCAAGTAAGGCTCAGTTTCTTTAGATGCTACTTTTGTTGGCACAGAGTAGAAAATGAGAGTGGGGAAGAGGCGCCGATTGTGCATGATCAGAAGGCTGTTACTTTGCACACTTGGCTGTGGTGTGTGCGTGCAGCTTTTGGTTTTGAGATTCTGTGGTGCTGGTAACTCTCCCGGTGGCTTGTGTTGCAGTGAGCAGGTGCTGCACCTGTGGCTGGAGGTGTTGTGCTCCAGCCTGCAGACGGTGGAAAAGTGGTTCCATCCCTGGTCATTCCTGCGCAGCCCTGGCTGGGTACAGATCAAGTGTGAGCTCAGGTGGGTTTGAGCCTCTTTCCTCCTCCTCCTCCCTTGCTCTGCACTCTCCACAGCCCCTCTTCTGGAACATGCCTGTGGTAGAAGGAATATATCAAAACCTATTCCAATTTTTAGCTTCCTGACAGAGGAGATTGCTATAAATGCGGAGGGATAATGTAAAGATTTTTCTCTTCACGGTTCCTTGCATCAGAAGAGGCTGGAAAGCTGAAAAGAAAAGAAGCTACAGCATAGTTGGCTTGTGCAGGGCCTGATCAGGGGTTCTGACACTGTCTGTTTCTCTACTCTTTTCCCTGCCTGGGCAGCAGTTTCTCCTATGTCTCTTTCAGACATGGAGTTGTATCAGTTGCCATTCCAGTGCCTCATTCCATCTCTCATCTGAAAGCTAGTGAGATGTTTCCCACCCACCCCCGTTTGCCCTATTAGCGCATCTTGTATAATTTGCTAAATTCAGAAAAGGGTTGCTTCCTTAACACTTGTAGGCCAGGAGGCGTTCACTTCCATTGGGTAAACAGGAGATTTCTTACGGCTGGATAGAGCATAGGAGGAGGTGCTGCCTATACCCCCACAGTATTCTTGAGGCACTGCCAGTTGTATTTTGGTGGTCTGTGGCATTTGGCACTCCCAAACGTCAGGCAAAGAAGATGCTGGGAATTTAAAAAAGAAAAAATGTTGCTGCAGAGAAGAGCTTGCAAATGTACAGGCAGAAGTGCTAAGGGTGGTGCAGAATGCCTCGTCCCTTCCTCCGTGGCCACTGCTTAGCAGGCACAAACTCCCTCTCAGGCCTCCCTGCTATCAATCTGCAGTCTCTTCTTTGCTTCTCTCCTCTCCACGGCTGTTTTTTTTAATAATCTTTTTATTCATTTTCCAAACAAAACGGAAACAAAAAGGAAAGAACTAAAGCATGTACATTACAGCAACACAATTTTTTAAAATAATAAAATAATTCCTCATATATTTCTGCTAGTTGATATAACTTAATTTACCCCTGATAATATTAGCTCAGGTTAATACTTTCATCCTTTATTTCCAATAGACCAAGATATCGTTTTCTATTAGCAAACCATTTTTCCAAATTTTTCCCTATCTCTTTCCTTTAAGCATCTCCAAATTATCAGCAAATAAGTATTCACATCACATAAATAATTATATATATATATTAAAAAACCTAATTAAAGGTTTGATTAATTGTTAGTTCCTTTTCCACCTAACCCTCTGAACCCATACTATCAGCAATAAATCCTCACTTAGATAACAGCCCAAGTCATAATTCAGGCCTTGTATAGATTTTTCATAAATCTTTCAGTAACTGATTGGCCCATTCTTAAACCTTCTATAGTTCTCTATAGATGAACCCTTTCCTCACTTTGTCCACCTTTTACTTGTAATTGTCCTCTCACATAACCATACACTATCAACAACTTAACTTTTCCACCTAACATTCCTATTTTTTTATCCTCTCATTTCTGCCATGTCACATACCCATACATCTCATCAAATTACCATTTTCACGTAACATATTTTCTCTTATAGATAGGCTATCTTTACACCTTCCTCTCTCGCTATCCTTTTTCCTTCTTTACAACAATAGTGCCACTATTAATCATTTCGCTATTAGTGAAGTCTTAAGATATGCTTTCCCAACAAGAATGTTTCATCTCTTTCCAAGACAGACATTTTTATATTTCCCCCAAGGACCAAGAAGACAGAGCATCACTTGCCCCAGAGCCCCTAGCTATACCTTGTGGCTAATAGCCACTGATGGACCTCTGCTCCATATGCTTATCTAATTCCCTTTTGAAGCTGTCCATGCTTGTAGCCGCCACCACTTCCTGTGGCAGTGAATTCCATGTGTTAATCACTCTTTGGGTGAAGAAATACTTCCTTTTATCCGTTCTAACCCGACCGCTCTGCAGTTTCATGGAGTGCCCACGAGTTCTTGTATTGTGAGAAAGGGAGAAAAGTACCTCTTTCTCTACCTGCTCTTTCCCATGCATAATCTTATAAACCTCGATCATGTCACCCCTCAGTCGTCTTTTCTCCAAGCTAAAGAGCCCTAAGCGCTTTAACCTTTCCTCATAGGGAAAGTGTTCCAACCCTTTTATCATTCGAGTTGCCCTTTTCTGCACTTTTTCCAAAGCTATAATATCCTTTTTAAGGTGTGGTGCCCAGAACTGCACACAGTATTCCAAATGAGGTCGCACCATTGATTTATATAGCGGCATTATGATATTGGCTGATCTGTTTACAATACCCTTCCTAATAATCCCCAGCATAGCATTGGCCTTCTTTATTGCAGTCACACACTGTCTCGACATTTTCAGTGAGTTATCTACTACAACTCCAAGATCTCTCTCTTGATCAGTCTCTGCCAGTTCAGACCCCATCAATGTGTATTTATATTTAGGATTTTTGGCTCCAATGTGCATCACCTTGCACTTGGCCACATTGAACCCCATTTGCCATGTTGACGCCCACTCGCCCATCCTTGACAGATCCCCTTGGAGTGCCTCACAATCCTCACTGGTTTTCACCACCCCGAACAACTTTGTATCATCCGCAAATTTAGCCACTTCACTGCTTACTCCCATCTCCAAATCATTAATGAACAAGTTAAAAAGCAGTGGACCAAGTACTGATCCCTGCGGTACCCCACTGCTTACCACCCTCCACTGAGAAAATTGCCCACCTACACTCACTCTCTGTTTTCTATGAACTAGCCAGTTTTTGATCCATAAAAGGACTTGTCCTTCTATCCCATGATTTTTGAGCTTACTTAGGAGCCTTTGATGAGGAACTTTATCAAAAGCTTTCTGGAAGTCAAGGTAAATAATATCTATTGGATCCCCCTTGTCCACATGTTTGTTCACCCCCTCAAAGAACACTAACAGGTTAGTGAGACAAGATCTTCCCTTACAGAAACCGTGCTGAGTCTGCCTCAATAGGTTTTGTTCATCTATGTGCCTACTAATTCTTTCCTTAATAATGGTTTCCACCAATTTACCCGGTATCGACGTCAGACTGACTGGCCTGTAATTTCCCGGATCTCCTCTGGAACCCTTTTTAAAGATGGGAGTGACATTAGCTACCTTCCAATCCTCAGGAATGGAGGCAGATTTTAAGGAAAGATTACATATCTTTGTCAGGAGATCTACAAGTTCACATTTGAGTTCTTTCAGAACTCTCGGATGTATGCCATCTGGGCCTGGTGATTTTTCAGTTTTTAAGTTGTCTATCAGTTTTAGGACCTCCTCTCTCATCACCTCAATCTGACTCAGGTCTTCCAACACCCCTCCTGAAATCAGTGGTTCTGGAGTGGGCAAGCACTTCTCATCTTCCACAGTGAAGACGGAGGCAAAAAATGCATTTAGCTTCTCAGCCATTTCCCTATCATCCTTCAATACTCCTTTTACCCCTTGGTCGTCCAAGGGCCCCACTGCCTCCCTGGCTGGTTTCCTGTTTCTAATGTATTTGAAGAAAGTTTTATTGTTGGTTTTTACGTTTTTTGCTATATGCTCCTCATATTCCCTTTTTGCCTGCCTGACCTCAGACTTGCATTTTATTTGCCATAGCCTGTGTTCCGTTTTATCAGCCTCACTGTGACTAGCTTTCCACTGCTTAAAGGAATTCTTTTTACTTTTTACAGCCTCCATTACTCTGTTTGTTAACCATGCAGGCTTTTTCCTATACCTGTTTGTGCCTTTCCTAACCTGCGGAATATATATTTTTTGAGCTTCTAGGATCGTAGTTTTAAATAGATCCCAAGCTTCCCCAATTGTTTTGACCCTTTCTACTTTTCCTTTCAGTTTCCTCCCCACGTGTCCCCTCATATCAGAGAAATTACCCCTTTTAAAGTTAAAAATGGTTGTGTGAGTCTTTTTGGCCAATTCTCTATTTGTACAAATGATGAACTCAACAACATTATGATCACTGTTTCCAAGCGGTGCAATCACTTTTACATCTCTCACCAGGTCTTGAGTGTTACTTAGGACCAAATCAAGGATCGCCTCTCCCCTGGTAGGTTCCGTGACCATCTGCTCCATAGCACAGTCATTTAGAGTGTCTAGAAACTCAATCTCTTTTTCCCGACTAGAACACATATTGACCCAATCAATGTGTGGGTAGTTAAAATCACCTATTATTACACAGTGTTTTTGTCTAGTTGCTATCTTTAAGGCATTCATCATTTTATAATCCTCCTCTATCTTTTGATCTGGTGGGCGATAACAAACTCCCAGTGTTAAGTTTCCTTTTGGCCCCCCTATTTCAACCCATAGAACTTCCAGAAGCGAATCCAATTCACTTAGCCTCTCAATCTTTCTAGACTTTATACCCTCTCTGACATACAGAGCTACCCCACCTCCAACCCTTCCCCCCCTATCCTTCCGATATAATATATAACCGGGAATCACTGTGTCCCACTGATTTTCCTCATCCCACCAAGTTTCAGAAATACCCACAATGTCTATTTTTCCCTCCGACACCAAGCACTCCAACTCCCCGATTTTACCTCGGACACTTCTAGCATTTGTATAGAAACAGCTGTAATTTCCCTTACAAGTTAAGCCTGCATCCTTCCTCTTGCTATCTCGAGTCGTTGTCCGGCAGTCCATGTCACCAGCCATGGCCTCTGTGGACAATTTCAATCCACCTCCCTGTAGAAAAGCAACCGGTACCCCCTCACCTCTCTCAGATGAGCCAACCCGAACCAGAGACTTTTCATCTCCTGTCGGCTTTCCCCCAATATTCAGTTTAAAAGCTGCTCTGCCACCTTTTTGATTTTAAGTGCCAGCAGCCTGGTTCCTTCTCGGGACAAGTGGAGACCGTCTCGCCTGTACAGCTCCCTCTTGTTCCAAAAAGTATCCCAGTGCCTAACAAACCTGAACCCTTCCCCCCTACACCATCGTCTCATCCACGCATTGAGACTCCTGATCTCTGCCTGTCTCTCCGGCCCTGCGCGTGGAACAGGTAACACTTCTGAGAAGGCTACCTTGGAGGTCCTGGACCTAAGTTTCCTGCCCAGCAGCCTAAATTTCTCCTCCAGGACCTCACGACTGCATTTCCCCACATCGTTGGTGCCGACATGCACCACGACCACTGGCTCCTCCCCAGCACTATCTACCAGCCTATCTAAAACACGCGTAATGTCCGCTACCTTCGCACCAGGCAGGCAAGTCACCATACGGTCAGTACGCGGGTTCGCCACCCAGCTGTCTACCTGCCTAAGGATCGAATCACCCACTACCAAGAGCCCCCCTCCCACCCTGCTCAGGGATGGTTCCTTGGTGCAAAAGGAGAGCCGCTCACCAGCTGGGGAAGAGGTCCCTTCTGAGGGCACATTCCCCTTATCCTCAGCATGGTGCCCTGTTTCCCCTAGACCCTCATGCTCCCTGACAGCAGCGGGGCTGCCAGATCCAGAGTGGGACGAAGCTAACAAGTCCCCGAGAGTCTTTTCTGTGTGCCTAGCTGACTGTCTCTGCTTCTCCAGGTCAGCCACCTTGGCCTCAAGGGAGCACACACGTTCCCTGAGAACCAGGAGCTCCTTGCACCGAGGACACACCCAAGACTTCTGCCCAGTGGGCAGATAGTCATACATGTGACACTCCGTGCAAAACACTGGATAGCCCCCAACCCCCTGCTGGCATTCTGGCTTCATAATTCTTTTAAAATAAATAAATATAATCCCCCTTTTAAACCCTTGGTATTTATGTGGGTTTTGTTATCAAGTCAAATTATTTTACGGGAAAGACAAAGAGCCTAGGGCCTTGTCTTTCTGGCTCTTTTTGGGCTTCTTACAGCGCCCCTAGTCTAAGAGTCCCTAGGCTAAGAGCCACAGGCAAAGAGCCCTTTAGCTCACCCTTCGGCTCGTGCCAGAGGCTCGTGCCTCTGCCAAGGTGTTTCCTTAAATAGAGGCCTCCCCCAGCAGAGGTCAGGCAGCAGCTATTCAAATTCAAATTCACCCAGGCACTCAATCACAGGCAAAACAATGCCCCTTCCACTTCCTCTCAATTACAGGCAATCCCAGTCAAACAGTGCCCGTTCCTCTCCCACACTCAATCAGCCAGGACTCTGCAAGAACTCTAAGTGCTTCCACACACTGCTAAACACAGTTTTCCCACAAAATATCCTTAGCTGAATTCTCTCAGCTGAAAGCAAGTAAAAGAAACCCACTCACCTCTCTCACAGCTCTCTCTCCTGCTCCTGCTCAGAGCTCAGCTGGTCTCCTCTGCCTCTGGCAAGGTGCTTCCTCCTCTGCCTCTGGCAAGGTGCTTCCTTTACACCTTCCTCTCTTGCTATCCTTTTTCCTTCTTTACAACAATAGTGCCACTATTAATCATGTAGCTATTAGTTAAGTCTTAAGGTATCCTTTCCCAACAAGAATGTTTCATCTCTTTCCAAGACAGACATTTTTATATTTCCCTATTTTTCTGCATCTTAAATCTCTTCAAATCTCTCTTAATTTAATCCTGTTGTATCTTAACTAACAATTTACTCACATTTTATCACCAATAATTGGTACTACAAACATTAATACCCAATATGAGCAGTAATTAAAAGAAAACCCTTTGTATGACACTAAGAAAAGAAATACAAACTAAGATGCAATAAAGCTTTTCAAGACATAGCTCTCTGGAATTTTACTTTCCACTTTATGTAGGTTTGGGAAGAAAATATTATTTTATACTATCAATAAGTGAAATTTCTCTACCACTTAAAAGTACCTTTTTGTTTTCCACCAATTTATCTACTAGTCAGTCACAAATTACTTATCACATGCAGATATTATCCAATTTTCTTCAAACAAAATCAGTTGTTTTACCGACCACTACACCATGTCCATTTTTTTGCTTTATTTCCTGAAGCACCTTTTTGTTAACAATTACAATCAAATGTCTGATCTCTTTAAATTCATAGTGTTTGGCTTCCACCATATGCCATTTCAGTTCAGTTTCTTTCTTCTTCAGTTTTCTATTGTCTCTGATATTTTCCCTTGACAAACACCTTGCTCTCCCTTTGGCTGTCTTACTCCATTTTCCATGTGCATACTTTCGGGATTTTCTCCTGGTCCCAATCCTCAATCGTTTATGCTTTACAGGGCTCTTTACTCCACTAATGCAGCTGTAAACAATCGGTTTTCTAAATAGTGGACACGTATCCTGAGTCTCTGTTTCATGCCCACAGTCCTGCTCTTTTTCTGGGCTCTCCAAATTCTGCTGAGGCTGCAGCAGTTCCTCATTTTCTGCTTCCAAATCTTTATTCCGCGGGCTTCCAACACTTTTTTAAACGCTTCCTTCACAGCTCGTTGTACCTCATCAAAAAGGAATTTTTTTAATTGTTCCACTGTTAAAGAACCAATCTCTGTATTTTCTAAGTCCCATTTGGTTTCCTCTGTTGCAAGTCCCTTAGTTTCTCCTTCTACCACCATTTTCTAATCTTTACCTCTTCTCTTTTCTTAGCCGTTTTTACTTTCCAAATTGGAGATAACTGTAGGGGGGCATTTTGGGGGTCTTCACTATTTATAGCCAGATATATGTGTACTCACGATACTGTTGCTGTTGAATTGAGAAGAAAAAAAAAGATTTTAAAACGGGTGGTCACAACTAATGCAGAACATGACAGCCATGTTCTGCTCCATTTCCTGCTTCTGCATCGAGACAATTTGCTCTCACCGCCGCAAACCGCCGTCCGTGGGGTGGCCGAAAAAGTCTCTTGCTACCCAAGCTCCCTCCAAGAGTTTGGATGAGTCCCCGCAAGGTCGCACGGACCGGGGAACTCCAAAAAAAGCAAAAAAGGACGAGTGAGTTTAATGAAGTCCACATTCCTTGAAGATTTGATTTACAGCAGCGGAACGAGACAAGCATGAGCTGAAAAATGTAGTTTGTATACAAAGTGCAGCATTTCCAGAGTAGTAACAGAATAAAGTAAATACGCCTAAATATGACTGAATACGTCAGACCCATTAATGTTGGTATTTTGGCTGAACTGCTTTGACTGCTGGTGTATGCGTCATCTTCATTTAAACCCTAACTGGCAGTGTATTCCATTGCAGAGTCCTCAGTAAGTTTGCGTTCAGCCTCTCACAGGATTGGGAGCTCCCTATCAAGAGAGAGGTAAGCGAGTGATCCTACAACAATGTGGCTGAGCCACTCCCTTGCCAGGTGGCAGACAGCACTTCCACCACCAGTGCTTATAGTGACCCTAGGATGCTGCCTCCTGTCTCTTTTTTTGTATGTGCTTTATGGTGGCCGGGGGGGGGGGGGGGGGGGGGTATGGCACCTGCACCAGAAAGTGTATACTTCAGCATCAATTTCTAAAAGTGCTCAATAACTTTCCCTGCATACTTTATCTTTATTTCCTTTCTGTAGGAGAAGGAAAAGAAACCACTGAAGGAAGGTGTTCGAGACATGCTTGTGAAGCACCACCTGTTTAGCTGGGACATAGACGGGTGACTCATTGATTCAGTTTGGACGGCTTAGGTGGCTTCAAACGCCCAGCATATGATCCTCCTCAACCAGATTGTTGCCCCTTCATGCACTGTATAGCCCTGCCCGTCTCCACCAAGGGAAAGGATCTCTGCTCTGAGCTGCTTCCAGAGCACACTGAAGGTGATGGCGATCGTCTCCACTGTTTCCTTGGTGTTATTAATCCGATTGTGCAGAGCTTCTCAAAAGCAGTCATGAGTCTCCCTTGAGCCCAGCACATGAGGGGAGCGAGCCCTTCTCCCTTTGCAGGAGATCTGAAAAGTATGTGCAGAAAGGGGAGGAGGAGAGAAGAGTGAATAGCTGCTGAGTTTCTCTGTCTGAGAGGTGAGTCTGATATTAAGCAGGCTCATCTATTGGAGGCCCCTTTTACACACACTGTGCTGTACGATGCACCCCCACACACACACAGCCTTGACAAGGGAGACAACCTGATGTCAGACTACTTTACAGGCACTGCAGTGCATGAAGGGGTATGGTTCTGCCACTAAGTGCCTAAAATGACTGGATGATAAATCCCTCGGCTCTTGTGAAGGGAAGCA
This sequence comes from Gekko japonicus, assembly GCF_001447785.1. Classification (NCBI taxonomy): domain Eukaryota; kingdom Metazoa; phylum Chordata; class Lepidosauria; order Squamata; family Gekkonidae; genus Gekko; species Gekko japonicus. The sequence continues at coordinate 1,158,276 of NW_015171503.1, read as the reverse complement.
GGTAGTTATGGTAGTGGCAGCAACCATAATAGTAATCCATCCTTTAACTTCGGGTCATAGCTGGGCAGAATCTGTTTGATGTTATTTTGGTTTAGAGCAGATTTTTTTTAAGTAACCAAAAAGATGTAAATTATATCCAGAAATCTCTGTATATTTTGACATTTTAGTTCAGGATGTAAAGGCAAGACTGAGCTGGCTCAGGGACGATAACAGCACCCTCTGGCATCGCCGGGGACAGCAGCAGAGTCTGCACACACCCCGCGCGCCGGGGTGGGTGGGGGGGAGCACCGTCAGAGTACTCGTGATAACGGATGCACTTGGTGGAGGAGCACAATCAACTCGTGAAATGAAAGGATGTGATAGTTTGGTTTATAAATAAATTGCACATCTTGTGACTGTGTCTTCACTGGAGGAGAGGAAATGGGATTGATCTTTCAAAAGCCTTACTGTTCTTGCCAGCATTAACACTTTTGTGATAATAAGAACCAGTCCTCTGTTAGCTGCACACACTTTAGGAGTGTGGTTGTTCTTAAGGGTGGCGGTGGATATCTGATAAAGGAAGTAGGAGAGGAAGGAAACCCTGTCAATGACCCGTTAGCAATTCAGGATGTGCAGTCGCATCCCTCTGACCAATGAGGCTTTCTCTTCAAAAGGAAACACATGGCAGTGGAGGACAGCTTTTCCTCATATGCCGCCATGTTCGTTACATAGGTCCAAGGCGCAGGGTCTGTATTTTCACCAGAGCATAGTTATCTGTAGTGCTGCAATCAAAGATCAGATATACAAACATACTAGAACACAATTTTTTTAATAAAATGGATTTTTTTTCAAATATCTGTAACTGAAAAAATAATTTGATTTGTCCACTCTTTTCCCAGTAACTGCTCCTTCCATGCCCTTTTCCAGTTGCGTGTTTATTCTAGGCCCAATACTACAGCACTGCCCAAGCCTGCTTGCCTATGCTGATAACCCATTCATCGATGCATAGTGGAAGAAAAGTGTGCGTGCTAAATCAAATACAAGGAGTGGTTATCAGCAGAAGAGCAAGTACATTCAAACTACAGGCAGATCCTTAGGGTGGTGATTCAGCTGTGGGTACAACAGGAGAATGTAGGGAACTTTTCTTTAAGCTCAGAGCTACCAATTTCATATGCTGAAGAAAAACTGCCAGTATCTTAATTTTCCTGTTCCATGATAGCTGAGCAGTGTTCCAAACAGGCCCCGTTACTCTTTGTCACTAAGTTTAACATAGTGTTGCAATCAAAGTTTGCCTTATTGCTATAATTCATTTTACACTAGAGAAAAACACGCTTACCTTCTCAAAGCCAGGTAGCTGTTGAAATAGCACCATTCTGCACAAACACCACCTGCTGCTGCCACCACCAAAGAGACCCTCACTTGGCCCAGGAGAATTTAAGAAGTGTAAATACATTTACTACTTAGTGGGAGCAAAGATGTTCTATTTATATGGGAAGGCTTGCTTTGCAAGGTTGTCTATACCACGAATAGTCCACGTAAGCCTAACCAGCTTTCCCAGCTAGCCACAGACTGAGCGATAAAGAGGGCATGGAGAGAATACAAAGATTAACACGGGGCCTCTTCAGCCACTGTTCTGCGCTGATTTTCAAACAGGGATTTTTACTGGAAGAAATAAACTTTACATGCAGTTGGCCACTACTAACTGCAACCTCATTTCCAAGTCCCTACATTATATTAGGGGAACAGGATACGTTATAGTCTCTACAGCATGAGAGAAATATGGAAGGGCTTCTGGACTCCTGTGAAACTAGAGAGATCAATCTACTCCCTTATGCCACAGAGAGGGACATCAGTGCCTGAAGATGCATTACCAACATATTTTTAATGAGAGGGGAACTGACTAAATAGGGAGTACGATTTCCTTTGAGTGACATGTGCAATAAGGCGAAAAACGGTAGTCCCAAGGACCCGAGTCCTCTTTCCCACCAAACCACAGGCTAGAAAGATTGGCTCCTGAAGAGTTTATCACCTAGAAGGAGCTCAAGGAAAGTAACACTTTCTAATTAGGTGGGTTACGTCATTTGCTTTCCAAAACAAGCATTTTTACAGGGCTATATACAGGTATTTTACCAGCTAGAAGTGAAACTAGATACCAAGAGGCAAGACTGTGGTTTGGAACCATTCACAGCAGCAAGGACTATGGCTACAGGACATTTCCGTTCCTCTGCGCAATGACAGAAGTCAGTCATGCAGCTCAAAGCAAGCACTAGCGCTCCTTAGCAAGCACAAAAGGGCCCCTGCCTCTGATAGGAAGTTGGTATTCATGCTCTGGCCAAGGCCCTATTTTTTTTGGGGGGGGGGTGTTTTAATGCTTCTGAGAGCAACTGTCAGCTGACTTCTCTCCAAGAAGAAATACATCCACAGCAGCCTCTGCATAGAATATACAGACATCCCCTGACGCAAGCCTCTAGAGCAGCAGAAGCACGGCTTTCATACACAGAAAACCTCAAGGGGGGGGCAGTTCAGTGAACAGCAAAAGCACCAGGAACTGCAAAGTGTAGCCGAGCTGCTACAGATGGTTTATGCTGCCACAGGTCAAGCCACAAAAAAGGCCAAAACATTCATGAACTCCAACTGCATGTTCTAGTTGACTAGGCTTCACAAGTGGAGCTACCAAGAACAGGAGGGGGTAGAGCGATTACTGCAGAATGTGAATGACATTTTCCTCAATGCAGCTGGCCTGGTCTGATTCATGGTCCAGTGAGGAAGGCCCACCCACTGCCTGGGACACGAGTGAACGGATGCCAGCTGGATGACAGCCCATCTTGGCAGGCTGCTCGTAGTTGGGCCATGCCAGGGAGACAATGACCACAGGCAGGAATCCCTCTGCAAGCCGAGGGAAAATGGCTGCCACCTAGGCTCTGGCACAGAACTTGGGCAAAAAAGCACCTACACTATGGCATTAGTAGGAGAAGGCTCTTTGAACCAGATGCCCAGTCAGATAACCAAGGGCAGCAGATTCCTCAGTCCTGTACTCTTCCCTTCCCAGCCCCAGAAAAACTCCCAGAAGCACATCCCATCTTCTAAGCCTAAGGAAACCTTCCTTATAAAATAATCAAGTTAACATTTGCCAGACTTTTTTTAAATGCTTCCTAACTAGGCAAACTCAAGGCCAGAAGGGGAACGCTGGCTTCTCAAGTAATTTCTTCTAACCTGTTATGGATGCCTGGCCTTGAACTAAGTTCCCATCCTGGCCACATCACCGTATTGTAAAGGAGAAGCAGTACACCGTGCTTAATACATTCGACAACCTGGGGTGGCCACACTAGGGAGCACTGGAGGAAAAGGGGCCATGCCTTACCTCACCACAGGCCTTGAGAACGGCCATAGCTTGCCAGAGGCGGAACCACCATTCAGAAGGTGTTACCGGATGATTCCCCCTGACTGTCTTAACTTCACAAAAGCAGGTTGACATTTGGGGATCTTAAGATTGACTGACACTTTCACTTAAGCTCCCACCCATATACTACACCCACCCGTACCGCTCCCTTCAGTCTGCATGCTTAGAGAGCTACAAGCAAGAATCCCAGTGCAGCTGCAGATCATGTCCATCGAGGAAGTCTGTGGAAAAGAGGCTAGGAGTTGCAGTACTGAGGGGGGTGAGGCTCATCACTGGCCCTCCGGGCAGCTCCAACCAATCCATGCTGTCCAAATTAGCCTCAGCCAAGTCTAAACTTGGTCCCCCAGTGGGCTCAGGGGCAAAGTGCAATTCTGATGTGTCCATAGGTGAAGACGGATGGTCCAGGATAGCTGAACTGCTGAGCATCTCACTGTAGAGGTCAATCAGAGACAGGGGCTCAGGTCCATCGGGGCCAGCTGTCAGCAAGGGGAGACCAGTGCTGCTCTCCAAGAAGTCTTCCAGCCTGCCTGCCGAGGAAGGGTTAACAGGACCGGTGTGGCCCAGGGACACCTGCAGGGAGAGCTCTGAGGAATGGTGGCTGTTGGACGGAGAAGGGCATCCCGGAGAAACAGCAGTGTCTTTCCTTGATGGGGAAGACTGCTCCTTAAATTGAGCGGAAATCTCTGTGAGGGGAAAAAATGCACTTGAGTCCACCAATACAGGCAATATTGCCACATGCTGCAAAGCCCAGGTAGCCCTCACGGGCCATCTTCAGGGCAGTGTAAACAGTGCACTTATAACCAGACCCAAAGAATTCACCAGCAGGGTGACATCTTGCTTTGATGACTGACTGACACTTTCACTTAAGAGGGTCTGTGGCTCATTGGCAGAGCATCTGCTTGGTATGCAGAAGGCATCTACAGCTAAGAGGACCAGGCTGTAGGTGATGTGAATGACCTCCACCTGAGCCCCGGGAGAGCCACTGCCAGTCTGAGTAGACAATACTGACTCTGATGGGCTAGTGATCTAATCTCTCCTTATATATAATTGAATAGTGGGTGCCAAAGTTCTAATTCTAAAATGCACTCCCTTAGTGTATGGCTGATGGCACTGCTCCTCAGCATATATCGCCACCAATCAGAAGGCAAAGCCCGGGTCCCACCCACACCACAACTGCTGCGACAACCTGGTCTTTTGCATATGGAAGCTGATTGGACTTCAGTCCATTCCACACCTCAAACTCCCCCCCCTCCCGCAAGGCAGTTGGAATTTTCAGTTGCATAACATACCTCATAGGGGAGAGGAGAATGGGTAACAATGGTTACCACTCTCCAGGTGAGGGCTACAGATAACTCAAACATACAAATGCTCTTCAGGCAGCAGAGATCAGTCCCTCTGGAGAAAACAGTGGATTCTGTCATTAAACCCTGCTGAGGTCGCCACAGGAAATTGACACTGTTTGCCCAAAGCCAGAGCACTCTCCCAGAGCCTCTTTCTAGATCCCGTTGTATTTATTTCCACAACGGGCATTATTTCTAGTTCAGTATAAGGCAGCTCCGTGTGTGACGATATGTGGTGCTGATGCCCCTTTCCACACCAAGTGAACGCAGAGACCTCTGCTGCTTGGTACAGAGGCTTCTAAGTGCATCCATCCAGATGGCCAACGCCAATGTGTACAAACCACAGAGACCATCAAAGAGAGTAGGCCAGGAGGTACCTGATATAAAACAATCCTTCCCTTCTTACCTCCATGCTCAATTAAAATGTCAAACAAGTCATCCATCTGCTGACTTGAACAGCCATTAACCTGAGAAAGAAGGGAACACGCTCGTTTAGACATGACACTCAAGGGGCACACTGCAACTCCCAGCTCCTAACGATCACAAATCTTTCAGTCAAACCATTCATTCACCCACTGCAGAGATGCATATATATTCACTCAGCAAGAATGGCACACTGACATCCAACCCCCATGGTAGACACCTGCAATCTGTGGCAGACCAGCAAGACCTCTCCAACCTTCAGGCAGTCCAGCGTGTGCTCCACCTGCAGAAGAGCAGCACCACCTGCCCTTTCCTAACATGTTAAGGGACAGCAGCCATCCTCACCTCAGGGGGCTTTGGTTGTTGCTTCACAGCCTCTTCATAACCTGGTGGTTCTTTCATCAGCATGGAGGACGCAGGGAGAGGCAGTGGTGGAGCAGCAGCAAAGAAAGATGAGTTCTGCTGTTCAAGTTCCATGTGGGGTGGAGACGGAGAGCCTGGCTGCGAGAGAAGCTGCGGAGGGACAAGAGAGGCCATAAAAAGCCAAGAATGGTCTTCTCAAATGGGTCATTTCTGTGAGTTCTTGGGATGCAAACATTATCCCTATTCAGCTAACAAGCAGCACAGCTACTGATGCAACCTCTCCTGTTTCCCTCTGCAGGGACACTACTGTTTTTTATATCGCCCACCACATTCATAGTACCGAAGAGTATACAACGTACAGCGTGCAGGCCACACACAACCCAACAAGGACTCTTCTGACCCGCAAAGCTCTGCACTTCATTTAGCCCACAGTCATCGACTGTTGCACGGCAGAAGTCAACACACTGTATGTGGCCTACTTGTTCACTATGGTATTTCCCATCACATCATGATGTAGGAATACTCCAAGAATGCAATCATAAATCTGACATAAAGACAGGCACACCGTGAAGAACATGGGGCTGGTATTGACCATTTTCTTTGCAAAATTTGCCTAGCCTACCACAGACATGTGAGGGGAAACTCAAGGCTCTGGTATTCTTCATTGCATTCTAGGATCATTATTTTGCTCTGTAAGACAACTGGACAGACTGCAAAATTCAGAACTGCTCAAAAGGTATTTTGATGACATCTGCACGGTGGGATGCTAAGGAAGAGCAAACGAGTGTGAGCAAAAGTGAAAGGAGGCCTTTCACAGGTGGAACAAATTTGCTTCAAAATGCTGGCCGCTCAGAGCAAATGAGTCTCTAAAATGCTCAAAATCCCCACCCCCACCCCCCAATCTTGATCGGTATAGATCCGCTAACAAATGTTCATCCATAAAAACTGTCAAGGAGAATGGAGAAATTTCAAAACATCCCTGAACCTGGTTATTGCACAAAGTCTGACACCAGATCATCTGCTTTCTTCTTAAAAATGAGATTCTTCCCAGGGCAAATCCCAGACAGCTAAGGATCACTACAGGCAGCATGATGATATTGCGCAGGCAATCAAATGTGGCTGTGTGACGGCATCATGAGGGCAAGTCAGAGGTGAAGTGGTGTCTTCTGCCCTTGCCCTGAATGGAGGGACATTTTAATCCCATTTCACAGCAACCCCTTCTCTTCCAAGGAAGCACCAAAACAAAGCAAAAGTGTGTGTTATTCCGGGTGGGGAGAATCCCTCCAGCTCCAGCTAAGCCTTGTTAGATGTGGAAGCTTGCAAGAGGCTTGTGCTTGAGTTCTGGACAGGCAGCTCTATACACCCCCTTCTGATCGCCTTCCCTTGGCCTACCAGTAAGGACTATGTCAGAGGCAGCCTCATTTCAGCACGGCAAAGGAAGACAAATTCCCTAGACATGAGCCTGTGACATCCGTGTGGGTCCTCTTTCCCCTCCCCATCCCCTGTGCAAAAGACAGTCGTCTGCTCCCCAGTCAGGCTTGCTGACTCGTGTACCTTTTTGGGCACACTGGCCTGCCCAGCTCTGCCGGGAACGTTGGCTTTCAGGGGTCCCTTGTGGAAGCCATTTAGGTGGAAGGGCTGCAAGTCAGGAGGTGTTGAGAGAGACAAGACTGTCTGAGGAAACTGCCTAGTGACCATCAGCAGACCTGGCTTCTGACCCTATGGAGAGACGGCAAAGTTGAGGAGGAGGAGAGAAACACCAGGCTTCCTAATGAAAAGGGAAGGGGGGGGGGAGGATTCAGTTCGGCCACCGAGGTGTCTTGTGACGCCATGCAGCGAGAGGAATCCACAGCACTCGGGCAGAGCTGGGCCTCCTCTCCGCCAATATGGATTCTGTCCTGAAGAAACACTCTGGATGCCACCCACAGAGGTAACTATACTGCTTCCACCATACACGACCCCTGGGCTGCATTGTTTGGGGGTTTCCATACCAATCAGAATATACTAGAAACAACTTGGGAGGATAACGGATATGCAGAAGGAAAACACGGAATCAGGAAAGTAGCCGCAGCAGAGCCACAAGGAAGGATATGCACGCTCCGTCCCCACAAGCCCTTCGCAAGGCTGCCCATTTCTGGGCCTTCACATGTGCACGCACTCATTCTCATTCTCAAACTTCATGCCCACAACCGGATAAGACAGTTGGGGGTTCCTTTAGACAAGATACTGCGTGTACAGAATACCAAGAGCACAGCCACAAAGGCCTACAAAACTCCTATTCATTTCAAAGAAACATTTAATTTCTTCTAAACCTTACTCTACAAACTGTTTGCCATGGCCACAAAACAAAGAAGGCAACATGACAAATATTGAAGCAGTTTGAATTGGTGACGAGGTAATTCAGCTTTTACTGAGAAGCATGTTTTGAGTGCAAAAGACTCGAAAAGTAATTGGGGGCATCTATTTTCCCATCACACTGGAAATGCTCAATCTACATTCCAATTCCAAAGTAAGAGACGTCAAAGACTGCAGCGACTATCAGACCATCACATTAATTTCTCATGCGAGTAAAGTGATGCTCAAAATCTTACAACAAAGACTGTTACCGTGCATGGATGGATAAATGCCAGCTGCTCCAGCTGTATTCAGAAAGGGAAGAGGCACTAGAGGTCACACTGCAAATTAACATTGCTTACTGGAACATACGAGAGAATTTCAGAAGAAAATCATCTTGTGTTTCATAGATTACAGGAAAGCTTTTTACTATGTGAATCATGAAAAGCTGTGGCTGGTTTCAAATTGATGTGCGACCTCTATTTTGGACAAGAGGCTACAGTTAGGACAGAATATGGAGGGACAGAATAGTTTCCAGTTGGCAAAGGTGTCAGACAAGGATGTCTTTTATCTCCCTCTCTTCAATTTATATGCAGAACATATCATAAGGAAAGCTGGATTAGACTTAGATGAAGGTGCAGTGAAAACTGGTGGAAGGAAGGCTAACAATTTCAGATATGCAGAGAACACCACAATATTGGCAGAAAACAGTGAAAACTTGAAACGACTACTGATGAAGGTTAAAGCAGAGAGTGCCAAAGCAGGATTAAAGCTGAACATCAAGAAGGGAAAAGTGATGACCGCTGAGGAATTACACTTTAAGGCTGATGATGAAGAAATTGAAATTGCTGAAGATTTTCTATTTCTTGGCTCCATCATCAACCAAAGGGAGAAATCAGAAGGAGAACTGAGACTGGGAAGGGCAGCCAGAGAGGAGCTAGAAAAGACTCTTTAAGTGTAAGGATGTATTGCTGGTGACCAAAAACATCCATACTACAGGATTCCCCATTGCTATGCATGGGTGTGGACGTTGGACAATGAAGAAAGCTGACAGGGAAAAAGTTGATTCCTTTGAAATGTGGTGCTGGAGAAGAGGCAAATAAGTGGGTTCTGGAGCAAACCAAGCCTGACCTCTCCCTAGGGCCAAAATGACTAACTTGAGGCTATTGTACTTTGGTCACATTATGAGAAGACAAGAGTCACTGGAAAAGACAATGATGCTAGGAAAAGTTGAGGCCAGCTGGGAAAGAGGAAGACCCAACATGAGATTGATTGGCTGACTGACTCAATCAAAGAGGCCACAAAGGCCCTCAGTTTGCCAGGCCTGAGCAAGGCTGTTAAGGACAGGACGTTTTGGAGGCCGTTCATTCATGGGGTCTCCGCAGCGACTTGACAGCCCTTCTCACACACAAACACTCTCCTATGACAATCTCCACAATGAGCACACACAAATGCACATTCAACAATCACATAACAAGAATGCATATCTACGTGACACATGTGCCATCCAAGCGAGCAAAAGCCAGCACTCAACATTCCATCACAGCATGACCAAGAAACAGAATCCGCGACAGAGCTACGGCAAATCAGAGAAGGATCCGTTCTGAATGGCTAGGAAGGAACAGGTGTCATTCCCACCCCACAGGCATCTCGAAACACACCGCTTTACTTTCCACAACAAGTGTCGACGACTGCTGTGCATTCCTATGGAAAAAAGTAAAGCACTGCTGCCCCAGGAGACGGCATTTCCAGTGGGGCCAGCAGCTATCCCAGCCTTCATTTACATGGGCATGGGGGGGGGGGGTTCCTTCCTTTCCCTTCTGAAGGGCTGAGAGGAAGACTCCCCCCCCCCCCCCCCAGCAGAAATCACATTAAGGTGAGGAGAGGGAATACAGCTCCTGCACTGGAAGAGGGGCGAAAGCTCTTTCGGGCAAAGGCTGCATTCAAATTGAAGAAACTGGACAGGGACTGACTGTGAAAAGACAATTGCTACTTCACGATTAATATTCTACCATAAATAACGTGATGGGTTTTTTTTTTTACTGCTACGAAGAAGCTTCTCGTAATATCCCTTACTGTTTGAATGTTCTGCGTGAAAACCTTTTCAAATATTGCACCGAACACCACAGAAACCTGCACTAAGGAAAGCCAGCACAAACTATGCACAGACTCCTTTCTCATCCAGGACACGGGTACAGGCCGGATCAGAAATCCCATCTCAGTGAGGCCTTTTGGGCCCTAAACACATTCCCACTTCTGCTCTGCATGTGCCTACGGCAAGTCCACAGTAAAGAAGAGAAGCCAAGACTCAAACCTACCAAAAGCTTAGAGTTCATTCTGCTACGGCATCCTAACCACCCACTTCCACACTAGGGGATATGTAATGTCAGTGAATAGGCAGTGTGACTGCTGTTTCCAGTGAATCATCCACTCCGCTGCATCTAGTGGGTGGTGCTTTGAGAGCAAGCTCAGTACAGGGAGATGACATCTGCCTTGCAAATCCCATCTTCAGGGGCCAATTTGTATACATCATCCTCTCCTCTCCACCCACCCCACAATGGAAACGGAACAGGCAGTTACCTTCTTGACAGGATCACTTTGTGCCTGTTGCGCAGAAGGTTGAGAGCTGCTTACAGGTTGCTGGATAGATGCTTTCGGAGAAGGTGATGGGACTCTCTGAGAGGGAAAGAGATGCAAACATTTTAGAGTTTTTAAAGAGCCCCCTCCCCCCCCCTTGTTCCTGAGAGCCAGAAGCCGCAGGCTGGGAGGTGCACTGAATTCAACAGCAGAATGTGCCTAGGCTCAAACTAAACAGTACTTCTTTACGAGTCACACAGTAACTGCCTTTTAAACCATGGCAGGGGCCTGATTCTACCGGGACCATGGCGTGGTGGGAGGAAGGGCTCCTGCCCTCCTCCACCCCGTGTCATTTTCCCGATCTGAAATGGTCCCAGGAGAGCAGTTTGGAGCTGCATATACAGTATTCACATTGTGCAGGGGACCTAGATCCAGCTCATGGAAAGTCATCATGTCTAGCCTTGAGCCTTAGGCACATCCCTCTGTTAATGTCAGTATGCATCCGTGTGTGTGCCTGCGCCTTCTGGCTCTATGGCACAAGAGCCATGCAGAGGGATGAACTGGTGGACAGACGGTGCAGCAGCTAGATTGGGTAGGGAAACAGTGGTGTGGGGACTGTAGGGACGCTGAATACAAACCCAGTGGGTGGTTTCTAGATGTGGGGAAGAACGAAGCAAATAAGATGATCTCCTGTGTCTTGAAGGATGCACAAATTTCATACCATTTAATACGCAGCCGTTTTAACTTGCGAAGGAGAACGAGTGGCTAGGAGTTTGTTCATTATTTAAGAGCCACTCTTCTGGGTAAAAAAAAAAAAAAAATGCCCCGGGTGCAAAGTGCTACGACACAGTTGCCTACCTTCTGCGGTAAAGGGCCATTCCCCGCCTTCTCCTGATGCGAGAGGCCCTGCCTCTCAGCTTTCTGATTGGTCACTGTGAGCACTATGTGAGTGCCCGTGGAATCTCTGATGAGGGTAGGGGGAGGCGCTCCTTTGATGAGGTCACTGATGCCTCCACTTTGCTGGCCAAGGAAAAAACGGGAGGTTTGACATGATGACTCAGTGGCAGTTTCTGGGGCCTCCTGCTTCACCATCGCGGCTTCCTTTGGCACAGAGCTTGAATCCGAGGTGTCCATTTGGCTAGTGGTCTGTGTGGGTTTTGCTTGGTCAGCTGGGCAGCTGGGCTGCCCCGTGGATTGGCAACTCGTGAAACCTTTTTCCGTCTTGGCCGGGATGCCAAAGGCTGGTGGCTCAGGGGCTGGAGCCGCGCCTTCCTCCCCAAGCTCCATGGCCGGCAGAGGCTGCTGAGACCGTTTCTCCCGTTCCAGCTGCAGCTTCAGCATCTCTACTAGCTGCTGCTTCTGCCTCAGCATGCGCGTGAGCTCCTCGATCTGCTTGTCTTTCTCTTGCAGCATCTGGTCTTTGTCCTGGGCCTCCACGTCTTTGCTGCGGTTGAAACAAGGCTCCACCCGCGACAGTGGATTTGAGCCGCAGCTGGTGGCTTTGGAGCTCTCTTCCTTCACCAGGAATTGCACCGGGGAGGCTTGCAGGGTGAGCTGTGTCAGAGGAGAGGTCACCATCTCCCCAAAGGCATCCCCGCTCGTTGAGTTCTCGTCCCCGGCACTCACCAGCGAGCGCTCGGAGGGGGTGGGAGACACAGGAGGAGTGGAGCCTGTGCTGCCGAACTTCATCACGCCGTTGCCAGCCACGGTGGCCACGACCACTTCTGCTGAAGTGAGACCTGCACTAACCAGCGCCGGCCCCGTGCCCAGCCGAGCAGCCGGGAAGGCTACCACCACCTCCGCAGCTTTGGGGAAAATCGCCGCGTTGGGCTTTGGAGCGGAGGCTGCGTGGGCAACTGTACCACTCTGCTCCTGGTAGGTCTTGAGCCGCTCAATGAGATCTGTCTTGTTACCCGACACAGGAAGCGCCCTCAGCTTCAACTCTTGCTTCAGCTCTGCCACCTAATAAGAGTTAGAATTGCATCAAAAGCTGCAGTACTTCCGCACAAACTAAACCAGGAGGATGACGCCCTCCAGTTTTTAACACCTTTAAAGTAGCAACAGAACAATCACCTTGTGCCAATTAACATCCACTCCACCCTCAAAGCATTTATTTATTTAGATGTTCAGGTCCCACTTTTGCTCCTCAAGGTGGCTGACGACACTGTTGTCCGCGCCTCCATTTTACCCTCAAAACCACCCAGGCAGATCCAGCTGAGAGACTGTGACTGGCCCAAGGTCACCCAGGGAGTTTTCACGAGTGGGGGATTCGAACCTGGCTCTCCCAGACTCTAGTCTGATATTCCAACCCCTACACCACACTTATTCTACCAGCTGCTATCACAGAGCTAAATGACTGCAGTTCTACTAGCAGCAAACACGTTTATTTTGAAAACCTGACGTCCCAGCATTCTCCATCAGCTACAGTCGCAGCGGCCAGAGCTTACCTTCATTTCATCCAGATTAGGAGGGAGAGTTCCTGGCTTGCCCGTGGGAGCATTGCTGTTTTGTCGCATCAACCCGTTAGAACTGGAAGAAACAGAAGAGGTGCTGCTGACAGCTGTAGAGAGACTACGCATGGGCGGGGCACTACTGCCACTCTGCTGCTCTCCGGGAGGCCTGAGGGGGAAGGAAAGGGTGGACTGAGTACTCCGTGGCAGAGCGGATCCGAGTGCCGTTCCCCACCCACCAGTGGGAAGCCAACACCCATCGCAGGCCTCTTCCAAGACGTCGGTTCACAAGAAACAGCAAGTGCAAACGTTCCCGGCTTAGTGACTGCCAGGGGGGTGCAATTTGTTTTTAATCAGTATTTTTCGGTTTGGGTCTACTGGACCCGAAAAACTTTTGGTATTTCTGGAAAATCAGAAATACTGATTTTTTGGGGGCACACAGTGCTGCGCCGGGGGGGGGGGGAGCCAGCCCGATCTTGCGTCAGGCTTGGCTTCTCCTGCAGCACAGTTTAAACTTTAAAGGATCTGCAGCAGAGGCCTGGCAAACAGCTGAGAGGCAGGCGCAATCTGCTCCTCTCTGTCCACTGTTTTCGGATCTACCCAGTAATTCAGGAAAAAAAAAAAAACCCCAGCTGAAATATACCTGAATATCTTCAGCTCAGGTAGAGCTGAATGGACACCCCTAGTGACTGCTAGGAAAAATCATTTTGGCAGCTTCAGTGTATGCTGCTTGCTAGTACTTATGGATTATGAGTCATGTATGCTGATAGATGTATGCTCTCAGATAAGCAGGAATTGGCTTGGATCCTGCCTAGAATTTCCATGGTGGTGGTGGGGAGAATTTGCACTGACTTCCCCCAAGCCATTCCTGAGAGTCCCCTGCCTCCCAGGACCAATACTGGTGACTCCCGTTTGGTGGGGGCGGGGATGACAAGACTTGCTTGCCCTCCTTATGCCCACAAAAAGAGTAGCTAGGACTGAAGTCACTACCAGTTATTGGGCACTGCAAATTAAATACCCTGCAACTTTTATTTAAAATTGATTTTTGGGGGGGGGGGGGCAAAGACACAAAGTAGTACTGCCAGACACTTCTAAAGTGCTTACATAAATATTGCCCCCACCCAGCACACTGACAGTTTTGCCTAACTTCACTGCTTCTTCAGTAACTCTGCCACATTCACACAGTAAGATAACTTTGAAAATGGCAAGTTATGCACCTCTCTAGATTCGGAATGTGACTGACTACAAGAGTGAATAGTCTCCAGAATAAGAGGGAAACAGTGGGTGATGTACCATGACCTACCCCCTTTCTCTCATTGTGCAGCAAGCCCCCATTTTCTGCTGAAGATGAAAGAACAGCTAGGTAACTAACTGCTGCTCTGACGCCCGCGAAATGGAGAAGAACAAACCGCAGGATGCGGGAACCCATACTTTGGTGGAGCTGGTAAGATGGTCTGATAGTTGTAGTGCTGCTGCTGCTGCTGATTCAGAATCTGGAGCTGCAGAAAGAGCTGCTGCTGCTGCAAGATTTTGGCATACGATGAATCCATGGGAGGGGCTCCTTTGTCCTGCTTTTGGTCCGGCGGGATATACTGATGGTATTTCAGCTTTTTGACTTTCGGCTTTGGCTCCTTGGATTTCTTGCTGCGCTGGGATTTCTCACAGGAGGACTTGGACTGGCTTTGCTGTTTTGAAGTCAGAAAATAGAGGGATCAGGCAAATGCCAGACATGATGACAGTAAGAGTAAAGGGTGCAGAGACAGTAATGATTAGCCCGTTCATCATGTTGGTTCCATACACCAAGTCCCCTTAAGAGACTTTTAGGTTCAACATACACACACAGATTCTCACGTAGCTTTTCACTAAAATATACCAGACTCTTCAGTTAAAAATTGCCAATTACATAACTGTATAAAAATGCATTACATGGTACTGGTTTGTCCTGAAACCATTCACTGACATTTTGTTTGGCAGAATATAAAATTCTTAGCAATTCTCTAAGAGCCATTTTTGTCCCATAAGTAGGACGTGAAGTATTTATGATTCTACCAATAGATTACTAGGTTCACAAGAGACTAAAAGGGCTCCTGTGTCAGAGAAGGCACTGATATATATTGTCGAACACATACTCAAGAGGAAGAGTTTCTTTCTTACCCCCAGGCCCTATTACCACCAAACAGCTGCATTTTATTAGGACCAGTGCCAATGGAGAGCACAGACAAGTTCACAGGCTTAATTTCTTTTTTAATACGCTACTTTGTAAATGAAGACCTCCGTATCATAATGCGTTAAGAGGAGACAGGAAAGGAAATGAGCAAAGGTGCTGATGGCCAAGACCAGAGTCTACTCAGCATCTCTCGCTCAACCCCCACAGTGGAGGGGACTGGATTCCCCCTCCCAGTTTTTAACCCACATGTTAACCTCTTCGTGAAGGTCTACCTTAATAAGGGTTGGAAGTGGTTTGGCAGCAGGAGCCACAACTCCGTTGGTGAGATTAGGAAGCACCAGGGGTGGCAGGGGAGTTGGTGGCTGCTCAGTCAGGAAAGGGGTGTCACAAGGATCTGCACTGGCTTTTAACTGAGATGCAACCTGCAACAATAAACCAGAGTACACACATCCATATTAACAGGGTGCCACAAGGTAGAAACTATTCTATGGAGGCACGGCCTACAGATTATGGCTAAATTCAGACCAGAAAGAGGGAAAGAAAAAAAACCCAAACAAACAAACAAAATGCCTTGTTGGTGACAAAGAACAAGCCAGGAGGCAACTGGGCTCACACACACCCTCCTCCCGACCCCTCAGTGCTGCATTCAGACAGAAGACATCCTTGGATCAGAACTGACAACAGTTTGCTCTGATGTCCCAATTGACAAGGCCAGGAGCCTTAGCAAATAGCGATTTTGTTCCTTGCTTACAAACCACAACTAAATCATAGTATACAAGGGCTCACAGACAAGAAACAAATTATGCAAAAGAGGAAAGAAAACCATAATTTGTTTAGATACAACAACACATCTGATTAGTTCTACACCAGCCAATCTTCAGTCTGAAGCCTAAAGACTTTCTGCGTTGTTCTTCTCATAAACAAACCACAGTTTGTTAATGGTGCAGAAAGTGATACAGGCCCTAGTTGTTGAGGGGTTTTTTACATTTTACTTCTCAGACTCAGATTTACACCCAGAAAGACATCTCTCTGAGCAAGCACAGTTCCCAGCATCAAAGACCAAGGCCAGGAGCCCAGACTCCTTTTCCCCAGCTGAGTTATCACCAGGCCTTCCTTTCCATCTGCTATCCTCCACAAATTAAGCCATTAGTACCATTTTAAGATTCAAACATCAGAGGATTTTTGTTTGTTTGTTTGTTTGGTAGGTATGTTACTGTCATCGATCATTTGTGCGACATTTTTTCCTGCAGGGTTCAGGGCATTGGTGATGCTTGAGAACCCTTGAGGCTGAGGAGCGCAACAGGAGCCAACACTGCACATTCTCACCTGAGCAGGGGATATCACTGTGGGGGTGGGAAGCGACTCGCCAACCCGAGCTTCCATTGGGGATGGCACAGACCCCTGGGATTCATGGCTGGCCGGCTGTTCTGGGGACAGGGCATCACTGCTGTCCTCATCGAAGGAGGAATTATCTGCTACCTTTGGGTAGTTTACTTGCCCCACTGGAAACAATAAAAGCCAAGTTCATTCACCATACAACAGACGATAAGAGTCAATTGTAACTACTATGAGATGTGTCTGGACCATGCTAAAGAAACTTAGGAATGAAAAGGAAGCAAATATAAGGAAGTATAAATCAATGATGCGACCTCATTTGGAGTACGGTGTACAGTTCTGGTCACCACACCTCAAAAAGGATATTATAGCACTGGGAAAAGTGCAGAAAAGGGCAACTAGAATGATCAAAGGGTTGGAACACTTTCCCTACGAAGAAAGGCTAAAGCGCTTGGGGCTCTTTAGCTTGGAGAAACGACGGCTGAGGGGTGACATGATTGAGGTTTATAAGATTATGCATGGGATAGAGCAGGTAGAGAAAGAGGTACTTTTCTCCCTTTCTCACAATACAAGAACTCGTGGGCACTCCATGAAATTGCTGAGCGGTCAGGTTAGAACAGATAAAAGGAAATACTTCTTCACCCAAAGAGTGATTAACACATGGAATTCACTGCCACAGGAGGTGGTGGTGGTTACAAGCATGGACAAGCTTCAAGAGGGAATTAGATAAACATATGGAGCAGAGTTCCATCAGTGGCTATTAGCCACAAGGTATAGATAGGAACTCTAAGGCTGGGGCAAGTGATGCACTGTATTCTTGGTGCTTGGGGGGGTCAACAGTGGGAGGGCTTCTAGTGCCCTGGCCCCACTGATGAACCTCCTGATGGCACTTGGTATTTTTGGCCACTGTGTGACAGAGTGTTGGACTAGATGGGCCATTGGCCTGATCCAACGTGGGCTTCTCTTATGTTCTTAAATGTTAGGTATCTCCTTCGCAATGGCTATCATCAACTGGTGAGATATGGTTAAGCTGGTTAACAGAAATGTTCTTTGTGTGCCTCTGCACAGCAAACGGAGCAACCCTTTCATTACATCCAGGCTTAAGGCCTGACTTTGAGATGCCCAGATCACGAAGAACAAACACGCATGCAAGCAAGAAGTCAAGCAAGCACTGGAAATATAGCACCAGTTTTTGAGGAAGGTGACACAATGGATTATTGTCCTCCGTGTCAACTATGCTACATAGTTATTTCCTTAGCATCCAAGAAGTTTACAGCCTTCCATGAGGAAAGAGATGCTGCTTCACAACAACTTCACAACAGCTGCTCTAAACATTCTCCCCTCTTGAAATCACAACAGAGAGTTATGTGATACGGCCTACGCAAGCTGTGAGGCCTGGACTGCTATTAGAACTTGTAGAATTTGCACAGGATTTCCATCTGTAACAATGAAACTATTCTATTCTGCTTCTATAGACAGAATAAGCATACTGGGAATTGTTCGTAACTTGCCATTGTCTCCAACACACATACACAGACCTGTTCTTGCCACCAACCTTACCAATGATAGCTTCCTTCAGGCTAGATTCCACTGGCAGAATGTTCTTCTCTACCAACTCCATGGGACCCGGCCGCTGGGCAATCTTCTCATTGAGATCATCAGCCAGTCTGGCCCTCTTCAACTTCAGCTGCTTGGCCTGCAGGGAAGGTTCAGCAGATGTCTCTGCTCGAGGGAAGGAGCAACAATATGATCAGTGCAGGATTCACAGATGCAATCACAACCCACCCTCTTCTGAAGCAGACCTTGGTCTCTAGAATCAACTGGAGAAGCTCACTCCCTCAGCCCACCTCAACATGCATGAGTGTCTTTCACCGTAACACCAGCCCTGTGTGTTCGAAACAAATACCCAAATAAGTCGCAGCGTTCAGAGCCTTACTAATAATGAATAAATTGTTCACTGCTAATCCAAATGGATCCCGTGCTTTTACACACATGTACACCTCGCACTTTAAACGCTTTTAGCCGGGTCTCTAGTTCAGGAGAAGTAACTCTAATCAACACCACTTCACTTTGTCTTGGTCCTTTTCTTCACAGCTGTCTCAGGAAGACCATAGGACAACTATTTCTAAAGCAAAGATATCGTTTTGCCAACACTGCAATAATATAAGCGACATTCCTGGGCAACTTTTAAAGCAATGTGCTGTGCTGGGTCTACTGCTGCAGCACCCTGCCGGGACTCCGGAACAGTAGAATGAAAGAAATAACATACGCAGCACAAGCAGTTAAGACATTGGTCCTTGATGAGAACCAACTCTGTCCACCTTGCTCACAAAAGAGGCTTGCCTGTCCATGTGTTCTTATGGTGCATGCTTACGTGATTAAGTGATTACAGGTCTGACAGACTACTCATTCAAACAATCATCTGCAAGATGCTGCAAGAATGAGTTCTCAATCTACCAGTCAAATTTCCAGGCCCTTATTCATTCATTCGCTGACTGAACAAAAGCAGGGGGAACAAACCATGAATGCCACACTAGTAACAAGTGGGAAAGTTTGCCATATTAGGGGCCTACTAGGGACCATACCTTCCAGGATGTGCATTCTCACCAACTCCGATCTCTCTGGCCGGGACCGGATCTTCCGTTTCAGGTAGTCCTCTGTCTGCAGGACAAACAACACAAGACATGCTGGTCCCAAGTAGAACAAGAAGAATTTAATAGCTTAAAAAAAAAAATGCATCTTGGATTATTTGGCATATGGCAACAGCCGTTCCCTTCAGGCTCTAACGAGGCCTGACATTGGAGAGCGCAACAGGCAAAGAACCACCTCACTCACTGGCTAGGCAGGCTGATTCTACAGCACTTGACTGGAAAACCTGAGAAAAATGGGTTACCAACAGGGGTCATTTCCTGCGGGAGCCCACAGGAGCGGAGCTCCAGCAGTAAGGAGCCCAGGGGGCGGGCACATGCAACAAGCCCCGCCCCCTGCTCCCAGCAGCCCTCAATCGGACCACGAGGAGCAAGAAGCAGCCAGGTAAGTTGCAGAGCCCCCCCCCCCCGCCCACCTTCAGGTACAAGCCCTCCCACCTCTGTGAGGACAGATCTGCATGTTCTTCCCCCCCCCCAATAGCTAGCAATCCAAAACAGTCCACTGGAGCCTGAGCGGTGGGTGTTGCCTTCTGACACACTTCCGGTGATGTCAGGGGGTGTGGCATATGCAAATAAGTCATGCTAATAAGTTATGGTAATGAGCTCCTGCACCTCTTTTTCTACAAAATGACCCCTGGTTACCAAACTTAAGAGCCAAGTGTTGTTTGAGATGCTTACACTGCAGTATGTTAAATGTCTGTTTCCAATATGTTTTTGTTTCCCTATTGATAGGGAAACTCAGGCAAAACCAGTCCCATATCTTGAAAGACGGGTCTTCCCTATACTTTGAAAGGGCACCAACATTTGAATTAACTCACTCAGGCTCCAGTTCTCATGGCTTCAAGTACAAATAATTTGTCCAGTAGCCAAGGCATTCATGGGGTAATGCAATGGTCAGATAACTGGACTGGACTAGGCTAGGATCTGAGAAATCCAGGTTCAAATCCCCCAAAGTGCCATGAAGTTCACTGGGTGACCGGGGCCAGTCATTCTCTCTCAAGCTACCCAACCTGACAGGGTTGTTGTGGGCATCAAATGGGAAAAGGAGACACATATACACTGCCCCGCTCTCCTTGTAGGAAGCATGGCCTGAAACTTTACATTCAGATTAAAATGTTGCTCTCATCCAGCTCTCCAGGAGGTCCTAAGATCCAAAAAGAATGGCACCTGCTTCTTCCAAAAAAAATTCATTTAGTTTCTGTTTCATCAGGCCAACACAGAAGGCTTCAGAGGAATCATATAAATTGTAGGGCAGGTAAAGACGGACACTATCTCAGGTCAAGGGCTTTGGGTTTTAGACTCTAATTCAATTGATGATATCACTCACGAAGGGAATGGGAGACACAAAAACTATCATGTCATATCTCAAGATCCGCTAGAGAAAATCAGTGGCTTAGTAGGATTTTAGGCCCAGATTTGGAAGACACCTGGTATAATAACTCTTCAAAGAACTGATAGCTTACCCTGGCCCGTTCCAAACTTCTCCTCTGTTCATGAAATGCAGCTGGACTTTTCAGAGCTGTTGGGGAAATAGCAATGAGAGAATTACACAAGTTGGTACCCTCTTGTTCCTAAATGTGACCAGTGCTAATTTAAAGTTATCCGTGAAGGTACAGGGAGTGCTTCCTGCATATGCTTAGCAGATGGACCAGGTCTTTAACTGATTTAAACCCACATCTTGGTGTTTGGCCAACCTAAACCAGCTGAGAACGTAGTCCATTTTCAAAGACTGCTAGGAACACTCTATGTTTAAAAAGGATATGCTATTGTTTAAAATAAATGCAACCTTTCCTCTATTTGTCTGCCAAAACAAATGACCACCAGACTATTTCATGGGGGACAGAACACCAACACTTCAGCACCACACTGCACAACACATAAGATGCACAGAATATGCTGACATGTCTGCACTCACACTGCATAAAACTGCAATGTTATTAGTATGATCCCCCAATTTGAATTAATGATTTAAAGTAGATACACAAAAAAGGGAGGGAGACAAGCCAAGTAAGAACATTTGTCTACCAACACATAAAAAGGGAGAAAATCTAAGGAGTACTTTTGATTCACAGTAAGTGTTTCTTCTCTCTCTTTCCCCCCCCTCCCCTGGCGCATGGCCAAGACAGGCCCTATTTTAAGACACTGATCAGCTGCTGCCCAGCATTGTACAACTTTGGAAGAGCCCTTTGGCAGGGTTTCCTCTACTAGATTCTGGTAAGTTCTCTAATAATATTGATGCCCGCCAAATGCAGTGCTCCTTAACACATCATGGTAGTGAGCTTCAGCCGTGATCTGTATGCAACAGCGCCATTATCTTTCCAAAGAGGAACAAAAAAGAAAAGAAAGTTATGTTATTACGAGGATTCCACACTAACAGAGTCTATATTACTGCTTATGAAAGAGATGGTCTGTATTTGTATCAATATACTGAAAACTATGCATTAAGGATCCCAACAGAACGACAAGATGCAAACTGTAACAGCTAGAACAGTTTGCATAAAATATATGTAACTGGGGTAATAACATGGTGCCCTTACTTGTTAGCCGACCTGAGCCCATTCGTGGGGAGGGCGGGGTAGAAATTTAAATAAATAAACAAACAATATGTCGAAACATGCCCTGATCTAGAGTGAAGATGCACACAGAAAGAGAAAATGTGAACTGAAGTGGAGACATTTCACGATATAGCCATAAATCATTGTGCAGACACTACGCTTGAAAGATCTACAAGGCTATGGTCTCTTATCTGTTACAAATCCACCACATTCCATAACACTGAATTCAATGTTTTAATATGTCATTACATATTAACTGGAAGTGATTCAGGTGGATGTTTTCCACACTGTACAAGGAACGCCTACATCCCTCTCACTAGTGTTCGTATGTTTATGTTTTACATATATAATGTTTTGAATGTTTTGTTTGTTGCCTTGGGGACCCTAACTGGGTGGAAAACTGGCATATAAATGTTTTAAATAAATAAATTTATATACCAAGCCACTTATGCACTCTTAATTTCATTTCTGTGTGCACTACAGACTACGCTTTTGTCTTTTTCAGCCAGGAAGACTCTCTAATGATTACAATGCGCATCTGTAAGAGTATCAATTACAAAACGCCAAAGTAAGAGGTATTCTGCATTTTCAAACACTCTATAATAAAAACATAAGGGTGTAGCAATACAGGCAACACCTTATTGTCAAGAGTTATTCTAGTTAGGATCTTGGACCGAGCCAAACAAATTAGCTACTGTTGCTGCACTACTATACACTGACCTCTCCTCTTAAGCAGTTGTCCCTTTCAATATACAAGTGTAAGACAGGGAAGAGCGGTGGAAATACAGCATGAACAGATAAGGACAGACCTATGATTTCCATTCAACGAACCCCATGTTCCTTTTAAGAAGACCAAATCCTATATAAGATTAGATATTTTAGTATTAAGGCTTCCAAGGTATGTCAAAAAGCCACAGTTCGACGGTTGGTGGTGGAGAGTGCCAACAAGACGCAGTTGACTTGTGGTGGTGACCAGTGTTCCCTCTAAGCTGAGTTAGTGTGAGCTAGCTCACAGTTTTTAGCCTCCAGCTCACACATTTTTGTCTTAGCTCAGGAAGGATGGCTCCAGGGCAAACTAACTTATGTAGTGGCCAAATCACTCGCTCACAACTTTAATGCCAATAGCTCACAAAGTACAATTCTTGCTCAGAAGACTCCACAGCTTAGAGGGAACATTAGTGGTGACCCCATATGCTTTTCAAGGCAATGGGTTTCCACTGCCTGCCTCTGCATAGCAACGCTGGACTTCCTTGGTTGTCTCCCGCTGAAGTACTAACCAGGGCCAAACAGTTCAACCGTTATACCTTGGTTTAAACCCATTCCCAGACTTTAAAAGCCTTCACTAGCGAATGCAGATGCTGGACTGTGATCCAGCAGGCACCCCCAGAGGGCCTAAAAAGCCACTGAGATAAACTACAACTGACTCTTCCTTTAAACTTTTGAATCCTATTTTCTCCCATCTGAACAGTGTATACTCAAGGAGAAAACAGACCTGCTGTGGAGAAGTTTTCTACAAGCTTCTAGAGTTTTACAGCTGAGTGCTCCCCCTCCTCTTGTCACTACAGAGCTCAGACTGTTTCTGCCCACACAATCACATGATGAGGGGTGGGGGGAGTGTAAAGAACTTTGAATCTGAACAGAATTTTAAGGGAACCAAGGTTTGGTTCAGGCTTCGAATGCGGCCTGCTTGTGAGTTAAACAGAGTTCAAAACTGCCTTGCTGAAAAAGAACACAGTGACCTTGTACAGCTGAGATAACAGCACCTGCAGAAGGAAGTGTGAAGCCTGGTACCAGCTTTCCAATTAGCCACATTCCTTTCAATTGGGCCCATGATTTGCACTTGTGGGAAGCTGCACATTGGCTTTGTTCCTTCCTCCCAGGCCAGACCACCATTTACATCACCTGTTCAGCCATTGGTTCAGCACTTAGGCTACGTGTCATCACTTAGAGACCTTACTGGTTCATAGGCCTG
Source organism: Gekko japonicus (assembly GCF_001447785.1). Classification (NCBI taxonomy): domain Eukaryota; kingdom Metazoa; phylum Chordata; class Lepidosauria; order Squamata; family Gekkonidae; genus Gekko; species Gekko japonicus. The sequence continues at coordinate 1,134,733 of NW_015171503.1, read as the reverse complement.
GAACCGCAAGGGTCCCTTTACCCATAAAGACATGAGATGTTCGTCTATCCTCAGCTTAATCATGGCTACCTGAGACCCAGCCATTTAGACATCTTCTTGCTCACTTTCAGCAATCTTGGATACTTGTTTGCATGGGCCAAACAGCTCTGGCCTGTGGTGACTCAGGAGTAGAGCCACTTTGGATCACTGGAACTTCCATCTGAGAATCAGTAATATATTGTAGCTTGGAACCGGTGTATTACAATTTTAGCTAGCCTTTAAAACTCTAGATTTCTTATTTTTATCTTTTGTTTCCGCTTGAAGTATTCTTGCACCTTAATACAAATATATTTCAATTTACTTTTGTGGTCATTTGCTTTCACAATCCTCAAGTCTAAATCCAGAGCCGACACTGGCTGAACACCTACCAGTGTAATTTGTCTTTTGTGAGAAACTCCTTCTATGAGCCTTCCTTGCAGGGTGGACTTTCTGATTTAGACTCAGGAGGGTTAGAAGCTTTGCCCTTTGGCTTCTGACTATTAGATTAGTTAAAGGGGCTGGTGGCAGACTAGCAGACTGGTGTGTGAACAATCACATCGCAGGGTTTTGTACTTTTGTGTTGCAGCCCTGTAACAAAATTTGGCCTGGGCTGGGCTAAGTGATCTTTTGACAGGGAGCACTCTTCCCTCAGTCCTTCTTTCCACCACCATGGAGATTAAGAATACTGAGTAGAGCCCATAGTAGGGAAAGAGGGAGGGATGTGTGCCTGCACAGAAGACTCTCGATGAACATAAGTTACAGGTAAGTGCAACCATGTTTTCATCTTTGTGTCTTCTGTGCAGTTCCACATGGGAGATTAGCAAACTGGCTTATCAGGGAAGTGGGTGTGGGCCAATTAACACAATAGTGACTGCAGCACTGCTTTCCCCACAGCCAAGTCCTTCCTGGAGTCCACATCGATGCAGAAGTGCTTAATGAACATTGACAGTGAGGACCAAGTCGCTGCTTTGCAGATCTCTGTGATGTCAAGGGCGGCTAGGAAGGCTGCAGAGGATGCTTGAACTCTGGTCGAGTGCGCCTTCAGGGGAAACAAGCATTCTAAATGGGCTGCATCATAAGAAATTTTTATGGCAGCCATTACCCACCTATAAAGAGTTTGTGCAGAGACTGCTTTTCCCTTGTTTGGTTCAGCAAAAGAGTTGAAAAGGTTGGTGTCTTTATGAAAAGACTATGAATGATCCAAATAAAATAATAATGCCCTCCTCGCGTCTAGTGTGCGCATTGCTTGTTCAGCTGGGGATTGAGGATTAGGAAAAAACCCTGGTAAAACTATGTCCTGCAACAAGTGGAACTGAGAGACTACCTTTGGAGTAAATTCAAGACTGGGTCTCAAGACAACCTTGTCCTTGTGGAATCCAAGAAAAAGGGCATCATGCCAGGCCACGTAATCCTTGGACAAATGCCTTGCCACTATACATGTTTCATTAGGTTGAATTGCGGGTTACTGATATTGTATAACTTTTAGTTTTGATGTTAGTTATCTATTAGTTTGATGTAGCTATAGTTGTTATGTATGTCAACAAGATACTGTTTGGAAAGTTAATTTCTCCTTTTTGTTGTTACTGTATCAATATTTTTTATTGTATGTTGTATGTAATAAAATAATATTTTTTTAAAAAAAGAAAGGGCATCATGCCTCAGTGCTCTCAGTTTGACCACCCCGCGTGACAACGTAATTGTAACTAGGAAAGTTGTTTCATAGGATAGGGAAGAAAGATCACATGAAGTCATCGGTTCAAACGGTTTATGTATTAACTGGGAAAGTACGTGAGATAAGCTCCATTGAGGGAGCGGGGTTTTTACAGGAGGGTATAAATTGAGCAAACCTTTCATAAAACTTTTTGAAAGTGCATTTGAAAACACAGGTTTAGAATCCACACCAAAATGGAACACAGATATAGTCACCAAGTGAACTTTAATAGAGGAAGTAGATAGCCCTGTGTCTAGCAATGAAAGGAGGTATTCAAAAATCTCTGCCAAGGGGCAGAATTCAGGTTTAATTTTTCTGTCTGTTGCCCAAGCTGTGAAATGCTTCCACTTAGATCTGTAGAACTTCCATGTAGCTGGTTACAGGAGAAAAGTAAAAAGTCGGCTACTTTGTTGGAGCAGTGTTCTACAGAGAAATGTACCATGTGCGTAGGTGTAGCATTTCTACATCATAGTGTCGTTGATGTCCTACGTAAATGATGTCTTGGACTACAGATAGGGGAATAACTCGGCCCCCGAAGAGGCTTTGCAGCATGGGAACCATGACTGTCTTGGTCAAAGTGGAACTATGAGAATGCAAGTTGTCCTGTCTGATTTGAGTTTCATTACTACTTTCTGAAGAAGTGGGAAAGGTGGAAAGGCATAGTATAGGGCACGAGACCTATGGAGGAGGAACGCATCCCCTAATGACTGGTCGATTGTGGAGATCCGGAGCAAAAGATCTGGCATTTTGCATTGATCTCTGATGCAAATAAGATCTATGTCGGGGCAGCCCCAAGTTTGAAAAATTGGGCAGAGATACTTCATGTGCATAGACCACGTTTGGGTGGAGCTGAAGTCCGCTAGGGTATTGTCTTGCCCCAGCACATATATGGCCATGATGTGTATCCTGTTTTGGATGGCTTGTTCCCAAAGGAGGGAAACCTCTCTGAATAATCTCAGGGAGCCCATCCCCATTTGTTGATGTAAAATTTAATGGCCATGTGGTCCATGGACAGTAGGCCTGTCTTCAGAGAAGCAATGGCATATCTAACTGCTCTAATCTTTAACATGTTTATATGGAGTTTCACTTCAGTTACACTGTTAATAGAGATGGAATCACAATGAGCTCCGCATACCTTTAAGGAGGCATCTATATACAGATGGAGGTCAGGATCAGGAGGGGATAAAGCTACACCTTTTAGAAGGTTGTCATCTGGAGACCACCAGGACAATGAGCAAATGATCACCCTAGGAATGGAGAATTGCTCCCATTGTGGGTCTGTTCCCATTCTAAAGTGTCTCAGGAACCAATTTTGCAGAAGGCGCGTACAAAGGCTCACATGTTGGATCGCTACTGTGGTGGAGAGCATTAACCCCAAAAGTTTCAGGATACGCAGCGCTTTCTGGAAATGTGTGTGAGAGAAAGGAGAAACCAACTGTTATATGGCCTTAGCCTTAGGTACTGGGAGATAAACCCTGTGGGAGACTGAATTGAGCCTCGCTCCTATGAACTCAATTTCCTGATTGGATGTCAGAGTGGACTTTTTAAAATGTATGAGTACCCCTAACCATTCTAGTGTGTTTACTGTGAGGGAAGTGTGGGATACTAGCTGATCTCTGGAACTTGCAACGAGGAGCCAGTCATCTGGAAATGGATAAAAAGAGCAGCCCCTTAATCTGAGAAAGGCGATAAATGCTGAAAAGTACTTGGTCAAACCAAAAGGGAGCACAGAATACTCATAGGAGTGACCTGCCAATCTGAAACATAAGAATATTTTATGATTGTCCTGAATGGAAATACGGAAATATGTGTCCTTTAAAACAAGGATGGCAAACCAGCACTCTTTATCAATGAAAGGAAATATGTCTTCCAGGGTCACCATACAGAATTTATGGATGTGTAAATACTTGTTAAGTTGTTGGAGGTCTAGGATGGGCCTCATGCCCCTGTCTTTCTTTTTTTACCGGATAATAATTTGAATAGAAGCCATCACCTTGTTCCCAGGTGGGAACTATTCGAACTGCATCTTTATACAGGAGCTGTTGAACTTCCTGTTGCAGAAGTACATCATGAGGGGATGAAATGGGTCTATAACTGGTACAGGTACAGATTTAAATTCGAAAAAACAACCAAACTTTTATTATTTTTAAAACTCAAACATCATCTTTAATAATAGACCAACGTTGTTCAAACGAAACAAGTCTAGCTGCAAACTGAGGTGCAGTTAGCCATTGCTGGGCCCTACCTTTTGACAAAGGGTCTTTGGGGGAATGTCCATGATGCCATCTCTGTCTAGGCTGCTGTTTTCTAAATTGAGAATGTGAGCTGTATTGGGTACAATATTGTTGGTTGTTGGCAGGATGAAATCTATACCCTTTTCTGAAAGGAGGTTGTTGGGTATGCCGGGGGGAAAACCTGGACTTAAAGGCTGCCAGTTGTTGGGCAGTTATGCCCAAAGATCTTGCTGTGAATCTATTTTTACGAGTTTTCTCCAGGACCTCGTCGGTTTGCTCACTAAATAGTGTCTTCCCCTCAAAGGGGAGATCTTCCACTCGAGCCGTAGAGTTTGGGGGTAGAGGGGAAGCCCATAGCCAAAAGTGTCTTCTAATAACAATAGTTGAGGCTGTAGGTTTACTAAGGGCATCTGCTACATGCCTTGAAGCATTGAGTTCCTGCTTAGTTAGCTTTAGACCTTCTGATTGGATGGTCTTAGCATGATCTTTCTTGTCCACTGGCAGGGATTCAACATACTGGGTCATTTGATCCCTAAAGTGGATGTGGTAATGGGCCATAACAGCTTTAAAATTGGCTATACGAAGTCCCAAAGCCCCAGAGATATAAACCTTAAGGCCTAATATATCTAATTTGCATCCCTCTTTGTCGAGAAGGGAGGAGCACACTCCACCTAGTCGTTTAAAGGGAAGGACCTCTGTAAACATAGGATTAGGTGGATGATGATGATAAGAGGAATTCAGAACCCTCCTCCTTGATCTCATGTAAATGTTCCACTCGTTTGGTGGAAGATTGAACTGAAAATTGTCTTAGGAATGTCTTGGATCTCCTTCAGCATAGGTATAGTTATGGGCCCTAAGTCTGAGGAATATAGAATGTCCATAATGGAATCCTCCTCTGTTGATTTAGGAGAAGTATATGTAAGGCTTTCACCATTCCTATTAACTGTTCAGAGTAAAGTCTAAGGTCTTCAGTAGGGGACACCGATGTGGGAATTCCCAACATTCTCATCTGGTGATGGCATAAAAGTCGGCTCTGATTCAGAGTCAGAAAGATGCTCTGTCAAGGTCTCTGGGTATGCAGAAGGCTCCGTAGATTCATGAGTGGAATGGTGGCTTTCAGAGGATTGAGATCTTCTAGATCAGGGGCATCAAACATAAGGCCCAGGGGGCGGAACTGGCCCGTCCAGAGCTCTTATGCGGCCCACAAACAGCTAGTGCAAGGGAGGGCACAGGAAACTCCAATTGTGGCTTCAACATGGCAGAACAACCTCATCTGCTGTTGTCAAGCAGTGTGGGAGCATCTGCCCAGTGCTGCACTGCTGGGTCTCCAGTCTGCCCATATGGGTATTCCTCTGGACTCTTCTCCCAGCCCATGGGGCTTTGCAGTAAGCATACACCAATTTAGAGCTTACCAGCTGCTGTCCTTTATACAGTTTATATCTTCAGTACCCGGCATTATGTTTTATGGCACACATGACCTGGCCTGACAAAGTGACATTTATCTTAGATCCGGGCCTCGTAACAAATGAGTTCAACACCACTGTTCTAGATGACCATGGGTGTCAAGGAGGTGTTTGACTTCAACCTCCTGGAAACTGGGTTCCACTGGTACCAAGCAGGCATGAACCAGGGGGGAATATGGCCCCACTGAAATGGGTAGCCCCAATTGGGTGTCTGGGGTGTCACAGACCTCAGAGTGTGAAGAATGCTTTGTCAAAGCTATCTTTGGAGTTGAAGGAACAAATTCAACATCATCATCATCTGAAGACTGCTACCTCTAAACATCAGAAACAGTGACGGTTTGTGTGGTCGTCAAAACTGAGTTGCACTCACATTCGAAGAGCTGCGTCAGCATTGAGAATAAGGACTTCGACGCCGAAGTGACCTCGATCAGCAATCAGATGTCACTGATGATCGTCAAAGAGAGTTGGATTGTTGACTTCAAGTCGACGCTGGTGAGTGGTGCTGTGGTGAGGTCAATTCTATACATTGTGTCAACTCCAGAATCAGATATTTTGATCGGGTCTTGGAGTTGAGTGCCTTGGGAGCAACAGTAGAAGATGTTTTTGGATTTTTTTCTTCGCCTTTTTTACCAGCAGTTCAGATGCTGGTCTCAGGCTTTGGTCTGATGTCTCTGGTTTTTTAACAGGGACTGACACCACTGAGGAAGTCCTGGTCCATTTCTGAGGGGAATCCATGGATTTTGGAACCCCAAGAGATCGCTCCCACAACACAGCTTTCAACTTTGGGGGTGAGGAGACCACGTTCTACACAAAGAGGTGTTATGGCCTTCCCTCAAGCATATAAGGCACTGAGTACGCTCATCATTCTGTGCCATTTTAGTGCCACAAGAGTGGCATGTCTTGAAAATAGTCATCCCTGTTCATTCAAGAGAGGAATGGAAAGAATTCTGTAGGAAGAAAACCTACTATTTGATGTTAATCTCCTGAGATAAATCACCTGAGGTAAGAAACACTGTAGAATGTCCTTTCTCAACAGCGGCAGAAGAGTGCTCCTCCCAACCCCTCGTCACATGATTGTTTGGAGGGGAACAGAGTCTGAGCTCTGTAGTGCTGAGGGTAAGGGGAGCACTCAGCTGTAGAATTCTAGAAGCTTGTAGAAAACTTTTCCATGGCAGGCCTGCTCTGATGCAGTCCCATGTGTGCCTGCACAGAAGACATGAAGATGAACTTTATGTTTCCATGTACACATTTTTATTCATAACAGCTTTTGAGTTCAAAATTCAGAATTAGACTAGTGATTCACAACATGCATGAGACAATGTTTAAGAGTTTTGCTATTCTTCTGACTTACACATAAGGCTAGGTGGCTGGAAAGAGGTGCCAAAGGACCCTCCTCAAGATGCCTCCACTATGTGCCCCTCCCCCTTGATATGCAGCTTATGTGCTTTCCCTGCAGGGTTTAAGAGAGAATACAGGACCCAAGAATATCTACCTGATGCATGCATGGTGACAGTTGGGAGAAGCTTCAGTGCTACTTCTCTAGAATTTGTTATATACCACAACAAGGCATGCAATTTCCTCAGTAGTCTGAGCAACAAAAAGGAATGATGACTAACCATACTGCCATGGTCTGCCATGTTCTCTGCAAAAGCCCTGCTCTGTTTGCCCCTTCTTTTAGAAGTAAGGCGGGTGGCAACTAGAGAAAGGGCTTTTCTAATGGTGGCACCTTGTCTATTAAATGCCGTTCCTCTTGAGGCCTACACTGCTTTCTTTTAGGGTAATCTTTCTGTTCATCCAGGCTCCTAATTAAGGTTTTGAAAAAATAAATAAATAAGCATTGTTTTACAGTCTGTTTTAGCCAGAACAATATTTATCACCCTTTTAAAAAATTTCCATGTTTGGTGTGGTTTTACAGTCTGGCTGTGCTTTTGAATACTGGGTTTCAATAGATTTGTGACATTTTATATTGTAAGCCGCCTGGGGCCAGTTTCCTGGAGAGGTGGCATAAAAATTTTCAAAGTAAATATATATATACATAAATAACCATGCTGATCTTTTAGTGTATATCCCAAAGGCAGTTTGTAGTTGGATTCATCATAATCTCTTGCGGGTATTTCTCCAGAGAAACACTCTAGTTTGTATTTCTCCCCAGCGCTGGCACTAAGACAAAGTACAGAACTTTCATATTTGACCTCTGAAAATGCCAAAAGGGAACAAGTCTCTCTTTACTTCCCCCTAACATTCTCTTGGAAGGAAAACATATCTGAAAAGGATCACTGCAGCAGTATCAGACTTCATCCAAACTAACTAAACAGTGTACATTTTTCTTGGCTGCCTAAAAAGTACATAACAAACGGCCTGGAACTGTCAAACAATTATACCATGTCAGTTATGAGGCCAAGAAACTTTTTCCAGCACAAAGCTTCAAAACGTAATCTAGATGCAAGCAGCCATATTTATGAACTGCAGTAACCCACTCTGAATTACTGTTGAGAAAATAACTGTCATTTTCAGTTTTCAGTTAAAAAAAAATTGATCTTCAAGATTATGGAGAAAAACTTGAAGACACGTCTGAAGCTAATGCTTACTATCCAGATATAAGTTTCCTTGGTCCAATTAATGTTTAAGATATTCATTCCAAATTTAAAGTTTCTGCTTTGTAGTGCTCCTATTTTGTTGACAGACAGGGCTTTGCAAGAAAGGCAAAATACTGGTAATGGTTTTATATGGGCAAGTAATGGGGCTGCTTTGGGGCAAATGGTGAACAATATGATGGTGGAAATTCAATGTGTAGAAATATATTTTGAAAAAGAATTCTTCCTTCTTAACTGTGCAAAAATTAAAATACCCAAGAATGATTAAGACGTAGTACTGAATGCACTAACTATAGGCAAATTGCTTTTTATGAGACACAGAAAGTCACAAATCTCCCCTAACAATGGAAATCTATAGATTTCTTTAGTGAAAATGGTTAAAACCCTTAAAAACAGAAAACTTAATGAAGTTTGGTCTGTCTTGGTAGTAAATATAATAAATTAATGCTCCACACCTAACTTTAATTTTATACTGAACTGTAATTTTATTTAGATATGGGTGTAGTCAATTTAATGAGGTAATCACACCTATAATTAATACAAGAAACATGTTGGGACAATTTAGCGCTTAGGAATGTATTATTTTAGACTAATCTATTATGCCCTTGGTATTTATTTACTGTATACCTATTTAATATGTATAGAGAATTCACAACTGGTTGGTATTGATCCACAGCACATGTGCTATTAATTGTATATTTATTAGGTGCTTAATACTAAAATGTTCACTCGTGGTTCCTTTGGTGCTCACAATTAATTCCCCCCCTATGTATTTGTCATATTATTTTTAAAAATATGCTGCTTTAGGAATAACCCATTCATTTATTGCAGCAAAAATAAAAAGCTGGCTAAACTACCTATACACATTTATTCAAACATTTCCATCACATCTGTCTTCAACACTGACCCAAGGTAGCTTACAGGATCAGATCACCTGCTGGAAGTGCCCCCTCTGTTTCCAGACACCATTCAAAGTTCTGGTTCTTAACGTTAAAGCTCTATAGGGTTTGGAGTCAGGATACTCGAAGGAATGTCACCTCCCCTACTATGCAGCCCACCAGTTAAGATCTTCCCTTGCAAGCCCTGCTCTCTGTGCCCCCCCCCCACCTTCACAGATGAGACCGATGGCAACTACAAAGTGGTCCTTTCCAGAGGTGGCATCTTGCCCAAGGAACATCCTTCCCCTTGAGGCTTGCCTGGCACCTTAACCTCCTGTCTTTTAGGCAGTGGGCCAAATTGCTTCTTCTCACCTAAGGTTTTTAATTTGGGTTTGATCTTTTTACATCATTTTTAGAGGCTGCTATTCTAGCCTGAGAACTATTTTAAGAGGCAAAGTTTAAGCTGCCCAATGTTATGTGCTGTTTTTCTGCTCCAGCTGGGGTTGTTATGTTTTAATTTGTAAGCCACCTTGTATAGATTCTCTGGAAAGACAGGAAAGAAAAATCCATCAAAAATTAATCTAATTTGTTAAGTAATAGCATACTGTCTGTGGACAGAAGCCATACTGCAATCTACTGGAGTTAATTAATGGTATTACTACCCACATGGATAAGAAATTGAACAAACATTTTTTCTAAAGACTGACGAATTTCCTAACCCAAAGAACTTAATGATAGGTAGACAACAGAAACGATTAGTAGAGAAGGACTAGTTTGCAACACAGGGCTTTGCACTAGTACATGCATATTTAAAGGAGTCATATATAGACCTGGGGAAGAAGCGCTATTGATATCATAAAATTCAGGCAAAGCAGATTATACACAGTTAATCTATGTAACAGACTGCCATTAGATATAAGGAGGGCAGACAGTATAATTAGATTTTAGAAGGATTTGTTCAATCCATTACAAGGCATCAACCAAGCTGGTGAAGGTATGTATCGGCATCATGAAGGTATTCTTACGCCTTTGATTGCCAGATGGCAGGAATGAATTTTTTTAAATGACGTACTTATCCTTCACTGCATCTGTTGCATTAGAAAGTCCAAGGCCAGGGTCTCAGGCAACAGTGCGATCACTAAAAGCCTGCAAAATATTGTCTGCATTAGCTTAGGGTGAAACTATGTTATACTGAAAATGGCAGCCATGCACTGATCTCCTTTCCATAACATCTGGCCGAACTCACCCAGGTGCTTTTAGACTCGGCATGTGATGGTAATGTGTAGTTCAAATGCAATGCTACTGCTTGCTTTTAGAACCCTTCCTGTTGAACCCATGAGCCCTTGTCTTCTGTCCCAAAGTCCAGCCCTGACAGCACCATTGCTGAACACCACACATTCCATGCAAAATTTGTTTTATCTTATCCTGAAGGGCTTCATATTATCTTTCTTTTAAAATATCTACCATGCCCAAAATCACATATCAGTTGTAGTGTGACATTCATGACCTGGCTCAGGTTTGACAATTAAAGAGCTGGTTCTGTGGGTTCTCTTCAAGGGAAAAATTGATATAATGTTTCACTGCATTCACCACTATGAAAGTAGTTTGCATAAATGCAGTAAAATAGGGCAAATGCAGGTGCAGCCTCCTTGCTATTTTGCAGATTAACATTACAATCCAAGCAGATGATATTCATCTAAGTCTATGAACATGGGCAGGAAGATACTGTAAACAATTCCTTTATTGATGTAGCAAGGAGTCAAGCGGCCACGAGAACAGGTGTACCTCTGGAGCAGTAGCTTCCCACCTTCACCTTCCCCAAGTGATTGCCTGTGACCACCAAACAGGCACTGCTACACTTAAATCTTAGCCAAAAGGCCAAGAAGCCCAGTCTACAACACTGGAGAGATAAATGCCCACTTCCCATAATCCAATAGATTGAGGACCCTGCAACCTGATCCACATTCGAATATATGGCATACAGACGACAACTGTAGAAAAGAGCAAGAGTCCAGTAGCACTTAAAAGATGAACAAAATATGTGGCAGGGTATGAGCTTTTGTGAGTCACTGCTCACTTCTTTAGATACAGCAACTGTGATACGACAACTGTGTACATGAAGATATTTTAAAATATTTTTTAAAATATTTTTACTTATTTGGAAACCCTTGATAGATGCTTATCTGTAGACTTGCTACCACTGTTACAATTTGTTGATTTTTAAAAAATTTCTTCTCTGTTTGGGGGCTTCAAAACTAAATTTTACAAAATTAATATATATATTTTAAAATAAGAATTTTTTTAAAGGCAATGTTGGGAGCTGGGGGACCAGCATGGACATAAAGCCATATAACTGTTTGGAATGAGATGGGGGTAACATACAACATTACACCTGCCTCGGTGGGGAGGGTGGGGTATAAATTGAATGAATGAATGAATGAATGAATGAATAAAACACCACCTCTCTCTGACACCACAGGCACTTTCCCAGGTGCAGGAGGCCCCACTGACATAATAAGAAAAGATAGGCAAATTTGCCTGCTTCAGACAGCTCGCTGCAGCCAGCCATGTTGTACTTATACTAGTCCCCCAAACCTTCACAACAACTTTTGGCACTCACGGAGAGCTGAGGTAGGAAGTAGTTGTGAAAAATTGAGCTCTGTTAGTGTGATCCTCTACGGCTGCAAAGGATCTAATCCCTCCACTGCTTAAAAAAACTAGGAACAGAAACTACAGTCTAAAAAGGATTGTGCATGCAACACGGCTTGTATTTGTTATGCAACTAAGATTTGATGTTGAAGAAATGCCTTTTTGGGGTAGAGGGCTGACCTGACTAAAACCTTTACCAGGAGGTTTTAAAGGTTTTTCTCTCTGGGCATAGAACAGAAAGGAAGGGGAAAGTCAGTTCAATTGCTTTCCAGACTTACCTCAGCCCACTTTCATACAAATGCTAATAGATCTAGCAGGAGAGATAAATGGGTGGGTCAAGCTCTCCCCCTTCTCCCAGCAGGGAACAGAGATTTGGAGGACTTTAGTCTAGAAAAGTTCTAGGAATAATCTCCAGGAAAAGCTTCAATGACCCAGCCTGACCTGGTTAGTGGGTGAGGAAGAGAGGTGACAAAACTCCTGGAAGCAAGAATGAAGGCCTTTTTTGTGCTGAGTCCATCAGAGCAGACAGAACTCTTAACTGAGGTCAGAAGGAGGTAGCCATTACCATGTGGTGCCCTAGACAGCCAGAGAAAGCTGCAAGGTAATGGTAACTCGATAGAGATCTATAACATTATAAGCTAAAGAGCCTGTCCTATATTTTAACATCTGATAGGGCATGTATAGAGAGATGGACAGAGGAATTGCATTTTACCTATTTTTTTTAATCCCTTGCTTAATCTGGTGCTATGCTAAAAGTATGCTTGTGAACATTTTCTCTTTAATAAATACCTTATAACTTTTGATGGTGGTAGTGGTTCTCTACAACACATAGACCTCCACAGTCTTGGAAATGCTATTTTAAAAGGGATGCTGGGGGAAGGCAGTCAGTTGGCAAGTGGCTATTCCTCCAGTGGTGCACAAGGCAGTAACGGCCACATGGTGACCAAGCGCTGGGCAGTGGGAGACGCAGAAGCAAGGCCTCAGACTTTAGAAGGGAAGCTGGGAGTCAGGTGGTGGCAGTGGTTATCTTGCAGGCCGGAGCAGGACTGTTCTGCCACAGATGCTTTCAAAAATCTGCCCTTCTTTTTTCTGTGCATTTGTTCATCCAGCATTCTCAGACATCACACACAAAAAAAGGCTCCCTGTAACATTTGGTATGTGTGACCCTGAGTGACTAAACCAGGAAGTACCAAATGGCTTGGCTTCGTAGGACAGCAGTAGTATCAAAAACAAAATTACTTCTTGGCCAAAGGTCCCTGAATTGCCCTGTATAATGGGAACACTCAGTACATTAAACTTGGCATAAATCATTGTTCAGGATAGCTTTGTTGTTCACATTTAATGTTAACTAAGCTATCTTTCCCATCAGACCAAACTGGTGAGGAAGCAGGGCATAAAGAACTTCCTTTAGTTGATAAAATTAATGGAAACAGCCTAATATTGCTCACTACTGCTGCTTATCACTTTACTCTTAAAATACATACAAACAGAATCTGCTTCGGAGTGTTAACAGCTTTAGGAGTCATGGAAATCTATGGATTAGTGCACAGATGTAGCACACAGATTACACACTTTCAGTAAATTTCTAGGAGATGGAAGAACTACTGTTAGTTATGTACCCTGCTGATATTTAAATTACATGACAGTGGATTGTTGCATCCCTGCTATGGCATTGGTTTAGTTGGGTTCCAAACGGATAAAGCACATCATTTCTGTAGAATGAGATGCACTGCTATTTCAGGTATTTCATGTTATCTAACAGTAAACCTTTGCAACACAGAAGGAAAACATTTGCAGCCGTTCTACATGAGAATACCATGCTACAGACGATTACAAAATATCTCAAATAATTTTTATATATTTTTTGTTTTATATTTTTACAATTTATTCACCATATATTATTTATCATATAAGGCTTAATACACAGAAAGAATCATATATCAAAACATCTAAGTATCGTCTCTTAATATATCACAAAAGATATTGCACAACCCCTTTATTAATATCAGTCCTCCTTAATTATACAAAAGTTTTAAGAGGGAGGACTCCTTTAAGTCTATTTTGAATAAGTGCTCAGTCTTCCTCCAAAAGAGGTCCAGATATCCTCCTGTTTCAGTGTTTTCCTCAGGGAGTTCAACAGATATTTCCAAGCACAAGGTTGCCAAATACCAAAATATTTATCCAAATTTTTCAATGAACGCTGCAAAAAGTCTCTCTTTGTGAGCTCAAAGCTTCCTCCAAAGTGAAAAGCACGTGAACTTACTCTCTCAAAGCTGTCCTACGTGCCTTTACATGAAGCCTTTTGTGTTTAATCTCCAAATATAAACATTATTATTTCCCATACTGCTCCTAGGATTTATTCACATCTATTCCACAAAGAAGACGGGATCATCATTAAGCACGTAGAAAATAATAGAAAGAGACAAGAATGATGTTAGACAAAGTGTTCTACACAACCTGCTATAAGATACCTTAAGGTGGTAAACTGCAATAATCTTCCATGGACATAGATGAAGAATGGGTAGCCATGTTATTCTGTCTGTAGCAGTAGAAAAGAGTCCAGTAGCACCTTAAAGACTAACAAAATCTGTGGTATAGTATATGAGCTTTCATGAGTCCCTTCTTCTGAAGAAGTGAGCAGTGACTCACGAAAGCTCATACCCTACCACAAATTGTGTTAGTCTTTAAGGCGCTACTGGACTCTTACTCTTTTCTACTGCAATAATCTTGGCATGCACATTTTATTTTATTTTATTCATTTGCAAGTTCAGTTACAAACAGAATGGTGAAATAGGTGTGAATAACATTAAGGATCTTAAACTGAACAGCAGCATCTCGTGATAATATTGAGAAACATGTCACTACTTCCCAACAAAGTTGTTCCTGCACTAATCACAAAGGGGCACTACAGAGCAGCGTAAGCATTCTAGGGCAGCCTTATTTGTGCCCAGCTCCATTCTGCCTATCCCAAGACATGGAGAAAGACCTGACTACAACTATCAAGAGCCCTGCGTTTGCTCAGGCTATGCTTTCACAATCAGTCTCAGAGGATTTCCTGCCTGCCTGGTGGTTTGCAAGTGTTGACAGTATCCAACGACCTGCAGAATGCACACTGGAAGAGCTCACCACATGCATCTCAGGGCTGTCTGTTTTGAAACTGGACACAGGATAGATGTCTCCTGTGGTTTTATCTTGGGATTATCTTGGGAAACATGCCCTATAATATAATGCTGTAATACTGTCTTGGAAGATAACTGCATTTTGAAATGTATCAAGAGCCCAGGGAAAAGGAGATGCAAAGAACTCTTCATTGTATGTAGCATACCATATCACCAACAGGATGCCTAGTAACCTTCAACACCATGCCCATGGTAGATGCATCAAGGAAAAATATTATGTTCGTACCCCATCTTTTTGCTATGACTCAAAGCAAATCACAATATATTTGAACAGTGTAAGGCTGGGTGCCCAATGTGGCACACCCAACAAGGTGGTAACTTTGCCCAGCACAGCTTCTGATTGGCTGTGTAGATTTTTTTAAAAAACAAACACTGCTTGGCAGCAGCTGCCACCACACCACAAGAACCTTCACTGCATGACTGAAGGTAAGCTGCGTATATGGAAGAAAAGATTTTTAAACAATATGTTCATCTTTAAAGGTATCCTGTTAAGAAGAGGTTCTGTCTGAAATGCTGAAGAGTTTCTATTAAAGCTTATGCATAACCTTCCTTCCTGATGTTTTTAGGTTGGCTCTGCCTCCTGTGGCAGCCATTCTGCGGCTGGCTCCACCACACTGGGGCAGAATTCCAAATTCCCACTCAAAATGTTTGGGGACCTCTAGCTTCAGACATCCAAAGAACAATGCAACAGTACTAGAATGACAATATCAGAAGACAATGCAAACAAACCAATACACATTAAGACATGACAATACCATAAAAAATACAGGACATGAATTACAAAAGTAGAAGACAAGGCAGCAAAAGAAAGAAATGCACACAATAAATAGTGCAAGAGATGGCAATCCTATTTTGCCTTCATAAAAATGCTATCCTGTGCATGTCTGTTTTGCATGTTTTTGCAGAATGATGTTAAGTGTGGGAGCCTTCCTGACTTGCTCAGGCAGGCTTCACAAGGTAAGGGCTGCAAAAGCTCAGGTACCGTCAGCTGTTGTTTTACCCATTTAAAGTGGGTATAACTTTTGCAGAGGAGCATAGCAAGAGAGGCAGTCCTACGGATATGTGGGTCCAAGGCCAAGAAGGCCTTTGTACATGATAACAAGTACCCTGAACAGAACCAGGCAACTGATTGATAACCAATGGAGTGACTGCGGAATAGGCATAACAGACATACTCCACCTAGAAGTATAGTGTCCAGATCATGCAAAGTGATGGTACCACTTTACTCTGCTCTGGTTAAACCTCACCTGGAGTACTGTGTTCAGTTCTGGGCACCACAATTTAATTTCAGTTTTGGGTACCACAATTTAAGAAGGACAGAGACAAGATAGAACATGTCCAGAGGAGGGCAATGAAGATGGTGAGGGGGTCTGGAGACCAAGTCCTAAGAGGGAAGGTTGAAGGAGCTGGGTATGTTCAGCCTGTAGAGGAGATGACTGAGAGGTGATATGATCACCATCTTCAAGTACTTGAAGGGCTGTCATATAGAGGATGGCACAGAGTTGTTTTCTGTTGCCCCAGAAGGTTGGACCAGAACCAATGGGTTGAAATTAAATCAGAAGAGTTTTCGGCTAACATTAGGAAGAACTTATTGACAGTTAGAGCAGTTCTGCAGTGGAACAGGCTTCCTTGGGAGGTGGTGGGCTCTCCTTCTTTGGAGGTTTTCAAACAGAGGCTAGATGGCCATCTGACAGCAATGCTGATTCTGTGAACTTAGGCAGATCATGAGAGGGAGGGCAGGAAAGATTGCCTCAGTGCTTAGTTCTTGTGGCCCTTTCTTACACACCCAGGGAAATGCTGATCGCCACTTTGGGGTCAGGAAGCAATTCTTCTCTAGGCCTGTTTGGACAGGGATCCTGGAGGTTTTCTGTCATCTTCTGGGCATGGGACAGTGGTCACTGTGGGTGCGGAGGGGGAGGTATTTGTGAATTTCCTGCATTGTGCAGGGGGTTGGACTAAATGACCCTGGAGGTTCCTTTCAACGCCATGATTCTATGATTCTATGATTCATAGATAATAATAACTGAGCAGCAGTATTCTGTAACACCTGGAGTTTCCAAGTTGACTTTGAGGGCCCATATAGAATGTATTACACTAGTCTAGACGAGGTTACTGTATGAAGGGAAAAAAATCATAACAAGGAAAAGGTCCAATGGTTCCAACACCTATAGTCAAACACCAAAGGCAAATAGCATTCCATGTTCTTCTAGTGTGTAGCTAAACATTTAACATTTTTATGTTCCTTAAAATGGTGCATACTTTGTATAAAACTTCCCCATGATGTGACTGAGCCCTATGGTGCAGCTATGCTCTGACCTTATCATGAAGTATTAAAACATTTACCTTCTATGTACTTTTAGATTAATATTTCTATTGGTGACAGAGGCAATGCATTCGGAAATGATGGTTGTCTATTGCTCAAGGCTATTTATGTTGAGTATGAGCCCCAAGTCTGTCACGTTTATTCAAGGCAAAAGAACATTTCATTGTTGGCACACCAAAAAAGCTAAATACTCTGAGTTAAAGTATAACAAAAGAGGGTAGAACTGTAGCATGCACAAAATGTATTAAATCTTTGACTACAATGCTGCTATTTGTAGGCATTCTGGCATTCTAGGTATGTTCACAAATGAAACACAGATCCGTAGAATTCTATACATGTGGTATTATCTAATATAAATGTTCCATGAATGAAAGGCACTGGTGGTAAAGGGCACCTCCATGCCTAGCACCAAGCAGGATCTTCTAAGTCTTTTAGGGTTCATCAAATTGATAACACTGCCACATTGAAGTCAGTGCCTTAAGGACTATCAAATCTCTCTCAGTAGCAACCTAGCTAACAATCTATAATATTAATAAAACAAGACATTAGAGTTCATACTTCATACTCCTCAGTTCAGCAATAACCTTATCTTGTGCAAGAATTTATGGAAATGACACACAGTAGGATCAAGCACCTGATCTCTCTGAAAAGCAAGGTAAAGGAATGTTCAGAGATATAACTGAACATTCCCCATGAGGGACAAGAAAGACATGGATAAAAGAAATGCAGGCATTCTCGTTAGAAAGCCAGGACCACTTTGTAGCAGAAACATCAACACTGCCTTGATTCTGAACTTCCTATATCATGGATTAGGACCATCCCAGTTTCCAGTGCTGAAACTCAGTCCTCCATGACTCCCATGGAAACAAAGGAAACGGACTTCAGTATGAGATACAATTCTGGGGATAGGAACTAACTGAGTTTCATCTCATTTACCAGGATCAGCAGGGGCAGACTGAGCATCCATACAAACAGCATCCCAGGGTCCCTTTACTTTTGTTCACAGAAGTGAATCATTCTCAATCACAGCTACCAGAGGGCTGCAGGGGGAAACAATGGTGTGATGGGAGGGGGCTAAACCAGTGCTGAAAACTGCCACCCTGACCTTTACTGACAAGGACTCCATGGAAATGCAGTGTATGTCTATATGCAGATTGCACGCTCATCCCCTGCACCTCAGCAGTCCACCCAATACACGGGGGGGGGGCGCTTATACACCAACACACATCTAAGGATGGACTGTTAGTAAATGATACACACGGTTCAGAATAGAGCATCCTGTAATTGAGTATGTGCTCAGAAGAATCAACACACTTTGGACTGAAACCTAGGCTCCTCAGCCCATGTGTAAGTGACCATGCAAGAGACTGCTCAGAAAAGGAAACCGTAACTAGGATACAGCCTTTGTGAAGGCTTCGGGGGAAATGGAGACAATGCCAAAATGATTCACATGTGCTTATGCTATAGTGGCTGATGCAGGTGACACATTTAGGCCTACTTCTATCATAACTGTTCATTTCTATGAAAATCGGTTTTCAGCAGGAGACTGACAGTGCAATGCTAAACAGAGCTGTGCCCTTCTAAGCACAGAGACTCTCATGGGCAGAGGAGGGTGTAACTGCTTAGGGTTGCCCTGTGAGAGTGCAAGCCAGAAACTGTTTAAATAGATAGAGTATGAAAGGTTTGCGTAGCCCTGCGTATATTCATTTCATCACCCACGTTACCTATCAACAGCTACAGGACTTGTCGCCATTCAACGAAACCCACCATCTACAGGTTTTTGCTTTGATGCAGTTCCACAACATTAGAAATTGAAGGCTGCTTTGTGGAGTGGACACTTTGCCAGTCAAGGATTCACAAAGCATGTGTGTATTTATACTCCAGGCTCAAGAATGACAAGGAGAGTGGCTCAAGGCAGGAAGTCTGCTAGAAAAGAGATTACCCCACACACGGTATTTCAAACATGGCAACATCCTCCCTTAAGACTTCATAGTGTCAAGAAACAAAGCTATTTCTTACTTTGGGCAGCAGCTAACTTCCACAAGGCAGATGCTAATGTGCTGGTTCTAGAAACTACGAGTAACTTTATTTGCACAGGGCTCCCACATTCTACATACAAGTCTTAGAAGTAGAATGGATTTTACAAGGACAGACATTTTGAAACAGATACAAAGATACCTTTCCCTCTGAATAAAGGTACGGTGTATTCAGATAGGAAGGAAAATTTAAATAAGTTATACTTACGAGGCATGATCCCTTGGCTAACCAGCTCTTCCCGTGTCCGTCGCTGCTGGAGCTTCAACTGTAGCACTGCGAGGAGGCAGACAAAAAAATAAGTTGAGAACAGGTTAGCATAATGCGCCGCACTACAGAGCACATTTTCCTGTTCATTTTATTTTCTTCTAGCTGCAGAACATTAGAGAGGAGGACCGAAGCCCTGTCATCCCCACCCAATTCTAACTCTTGCAATTGCAGAAGTAGCCTCAAGCACCAAGGTTTCCGTAGTCTGCTGCAGACAGCAGAGAGAGAGGAAGTTGCAAAGAGTTTTAATAGGTTGATAAAAATCCACAAAGTATGAAAACAGGGCCTGTTGCTCAAGATGTTCTATAGTGCCAAACCCCTTCCTAAGTCATGCAAGTTTTAAAAAGAAAGGGCACAATAACTGACACCATTTTGAGGGGTATAATCAGAACTCCACGTTGCTATCATTTAATGCTAAAAGTTACTCTTAAGCATGACACATGATTTACCCTCTCCCTTAAAAGGTTGCCCTAAGACTACTGTCAAAAATGAGGTTCTTCAAGGAACATTAGCCGATGTTCCATTTCAGGAGTCTTTGGAACAAATCTGGTATTCATAGTCAGGACTCAGGACATTCTGACTATACAATTCCTGAACACCCTGAGGCATCCCTCTCACAGACCCCGTCCCTTATGACTGCATTTCATCTTGCATTAAATCTGATGAACATTAGATTCTGCTGTAGCTGGTTGGAAGTGTCTCATGCCTACTCTAACTGAACCAACTTCTTTTTAGACTGGATCTTGTTTTACAACACTCTCTCTTTGTAAAATCCACCCCCTTCTACTGGGTATACATAGAAGCCTAATGGATGTACACTTCTATGCATCTGAAGAAGTGAGCTCTGACTCACAAAAGCTAATGCTGAAATAAATGTTGTTAGGCTTTAAGGAGCTATATGTAATTCTGGAGGCAGTCTGAACTTTGGAGATTCTTTATATCTTCTTGAGGGATCTTAGGCTTATTCAGTATTTTCTGATTGGAATATATTGGGCTAAGAAATCAAACACATCCTATTCTGTTTTCCTGGGGTTGCCATTCTAACTTTCACTGCTCATTCCAGCTATCTAAATAACCTTGATGGTTGAACACAAGGGACCCCAGTACTTCCCAGCATTTCTCACAAAAGTTGCTTGTTTTTTTGTTTTGTTTTTATTTATATGCATAGTTTCCATCAGCTTCTCAAGGATATGGTGGGATTTTGTGTAAGAAAGGGAAAAGCACTATTACTACTCCCAATCCACATTTATTCTCGCGGGGGCGGGGGGCGACAATAGATATAGAACCGGTTTGATTTTTAAGTATCTTCGTGCAGCATTCAATTTCATGAAGTACATTGTAAAGAAGGTTTTTTTGAGACAACAAGGTTGTCAAAATTACAAATGCTATTATGAATTTTGCAAGTCCTATAGGAGCCAACCCAGCTCCTTTGGCTATAAAGATTATCTGCAAACAAAATACTTGCACAAATGATTCACAGTGAGGAAAAATGGGAACTGGCAAATATTTCCAAGTTATAGCTCAACATTCTACAGATCTAGGTTAAACTTCTCATTGTACCCATATTTTATTTTATTTTTAATCTTGAATGTTTGTCTTTTTACATTGTTCCCTGGCTACGGTCAATGCATTATCAAATACTGGAGTAAATATTCAATACTGTTGGTACATACTGGACAAGTGCCCTATATAAATCCCCTAGACCAGGATTTTTGGCAGAGTTTCTATGTAGAGTAAGGGAATATGTAACATAAGGAAGCCTATGAAAATGTATCTTCTTTCTGATAGGGAGAGAGTGTGCAACTCACAATATAACTATACACTTGCAGCACAAAAGATTCACTGAGTATAGGTCAGCTGATCATCCTATAGCTTAGTACTATTAGTAAGTTGTTTACATTACACACTTTATACATGTTTTAATTTGCACAATATAGCATGTTTTTAATTGTTGTACTTAAAGGCTAAAATTTGTTTCCCTGTTTTGCAAGAGCGAGGGGTCATAAGCAAAGTTAGGAGACTAGCTGAATTCAAGGTCACATAACACAGATTAGTGTCCTCCAAACATACTTTAATTATTGTTCCATTATCACAGCCCAGATGGAAGAAGGTATATTTACATTGCTCTCTCAATGCATATTTACAAATAAAACGTGATTCTAAAATACATTATTAAATATGAAAATACAACAAAGAAACATCAGAATGATAATAATTCTGGGTTAGAAATTTAAGTAAAAGATATCCCATGTATGTCCTTGAAGCTTCACATTTTTTTCTATTCAGAAAAAAGCACAAAATATGCCATAGAACTCCAGTATGCCAATAGTCATTAATATAGCATTCATCCTAGTATTATGAAGTTTATGTAAATTATGCCACGAATATATGCATATAAAAAGCACTGGTAAAAGTCAACCACATCCTTCAGCTCCAATTATACTGGAATAAGATGAACCACTTTGTTCAACCATTCCATCTAAAGTGGTTTGGCCTGTTGTGGCCATAGCAGGTTAGGTGGCATTTACTGAACACATTTACTTAGATTCTTAACCACCCCTAAAGAGCTCAGGTTGGCTCCTTTTCCTCCTTTTCTCCACACAATAATGCCAAAACTGTTCCCAAGTCAAATAAATCAAATCGACAGTACGTTACTCTCTGCAGAAGATGCATGCATGGTAAAGGTCTCCATTACAATATACGGATGTGTGATGTACAGAAGTTCTGAGATCTGGGCAAAGTAAGACAAAGAATGTAGATTGTGGCTGGTCTGCCAGAGATGCATTTCTGTCCCAGTGGCAAAAAAGGCACCTGCTTGGTACCTCAACCCTCAACATGGAAACTGCATCTATTAAAAAAAGCACTCCTTAGAATAATGATAAACCACCCAGGTGGTCAGTCAACAATACAAAAGTATTGGACATGCTTTTGGGACACTGGAGCACAAAGGGACTGCATGCCATGTACACAAAAGTCATAACATACTATGCCCCTTTCAGCGTTATGCCATAATCCAGCAGAAAAGAAATCATGTTCTTTTTTAGCAATTGCTAAAACGTACTTGTCATGAGTTCCATCCTGATCCCCACAACTTCCGGTTTCTAATTAAGCCCCAAGACTATGCTAGATCTGCAGGTTGTGCCTCTAGTTAGAAAGTGAACAGGACTGCGAATCATATAGCCCCGGAGAGATGGCTTAGGGCTTCTGCTCCAAAAGAGTGCACCTACCCATGCAAGGTGGTGTGATTATAAAACCCTGAGGGAAGAGTTACTACTGTCTTTTCTAGGAACAAGCAAGGGAAGATGAGTCCCATGTCAGTCCTACATGGCTCAAGATCCATGAAGAACTGTAAGCCATTAAGCTAGGGATCCAATTTAGTCAGTTTTGTTAGCTACTGTATTATTTTATTCTGTTTTGCATTCTCCTGTGTGTCTGAAACCATTCCCCAGCCCTCTGCGCCCATGCAAGTAGCCATATGCAGCTTCCCTCCCTTTTTTATTTAGACAAGCGCCAGTGTTGTTCATTGTTCAGAGGCAAAAGGACTGAGTTCTGTGTACAGGAGATCTCAGCTAAGACAGGCTATCTGTTTAGCTGGGTTAAATGCATGTGTGCATTGACAGAGAGAGGCAGAAGTGGCATGTTAGATTCTGCCTATCTCTGACTTTTAGGTTAATATGACTGGCAACACAATATTGCCTGTATAGTTCAAACTGGAGGCAAACTTTTTCAGATTCTTTTTCTTAAGGATTGCAAAATCCTTTCTACACACAACTGCCAAAATCTGTCTCACTGCAGAAAATCATCTCTCCCAATTGCTCACAAGTGAAGAAGAGCCCAATCCTTATCCACTTCCAAGAGCAAAATCGCTGTACAGACCCATTTCTCTCCCCTTCTTTGGAACAGTAACATCTGAGAACTCTTTAAAAAGGAACACTGTTTTCTGTAAAATCTGAAGAAATACAACCTTATGCCTGTATCTATACATACACGATTCACTCCTTCTTAAGAAGGAGCTATTCCAATACTAAGAATATTTTTTTTTAGGGATAGTAGCACTTAGCAATGAATAAACCCCAGAGAGGAGGTGGTCGCCCCTGCCTTGAAGTGGGCAGTGGTGCATTCACTCCAAAGTGATGCATTCACCTATTCTGGCCCCAGGAGAACTGAATAACTACCACCCAGTCTCAAATATACCATTCTTGAGCAACGTGATTGAGCAAGTAGTGGCTGGACAATTTAAACGCTTGTCAATGTTTGAAATATTTTAATGTTCACCACCTTGGGAACCCTGAATTGGGTAGGAAGGTGGTATAGAAATGTTTTAAAATAAATAAATAAATAACTCACCTGGCTTTTAAGAATGAGAACGTATGTGGGGAGAGGGGGCTGATGGTTCCATGATTGTAAGCATAAATCTACAATTTTATCTATTTAAAAGATAC
Source organism: Gekko japonicus (assembly GCF_001447785.1). Taxonomy (NCBI): domain Eukaryota; kingdom Metazoa; phylum Chordata; class Lepidosauria; order Squamata; family Gekkonidae; genus Gekko; species Gekko japonicus. Next base: position 1,110,941 of record NW_015171503.1, on the reverse strand, counting down.
ATATCCCACACTTCCCAGAAACTGCCACATCACAAACACAAAAATATCAATTTGTAAACCTTGCTATTCAAGTATATGACAAACAATATCTGGAGTCATTCTGCAGGATGACATACAGGCATATGCTTGTGTAGCTCAGAGGTGCTGCCTTACTCGTGGGGTAACCCCAGCAATGGGGTAACCCACTTCTGACCTGAACCAGAGACCCACAGAACCAGGCCAAAGAGAACTCTCTGGACCTGTGCTAAAGAGCTGGACAAAGCTCTGCAAAGGATTTCAATCTAAGGTTGCACAAGGCACCCTCAAGGGCAATCTCCAAACCCCCCTCCACCCAGCAAAGGTATGCATATGGAATGACAGCGAGTTCCTTCAGGTGAAGTATCTGCATTTCCAAAGCTATTCAGTAGACATCTGGTGAACCTTCTCTGTCTCCATATCTCCACGTAATCCCCTATGCCAGGCATGTCCAACTTCGAACAGGTAGTGATCTATTTTTTTTAGGGATAGTAGCACTTAGCAATGAATAAACCCCAGAGAGGAGGTGGTCGCCCCTGCCTTGAAGTGGGCAGTGAAGTTGGGTTCCACCGCCCACCCCTACCCCCCATTTATAATGCACCTTCTGTCATTTACTAGTAAGCAAAATAAGCAAAAACAAAACAGAGAGATGAAGATCCAGAAAGAACTGTGAATATTTTTTATTTTTTATTGAGTCCAGCAAACCAGGAGACCAAGTGGGGCTGGTAATCTACCTCCAACCCCTCGGCAATCTACTGGTAGATTGCGATCTACCTGTTGGACATGCCTGCCCTATGCCTATGTGTTAACACCTGCCCTTCCTGCCCCCTTCCTCAGGATACCGAGACAAATTGATCGAACATTAAATCATTAACGATTCTTCCTGACACCTATTAGAGACCCATTTCCCCTTTTTGTCTAAGTCTTGGGAACCCTTTTAACCTACCCCAGTAAGACCATCAACGGTCATTAAACCCATCAAGTCCCGGCCCGGGAGACCGTCCCTCAAATTTCTATAAAAACAGAGAGTAAGCCCTGACTCAGTGTGCACTCTGAGGGTTCCTACAATAGGGTACACCCCAAAGCCTCTATTTTGGGTCTCTTCTCTTAGTGTGAAATGCTGACTGTTTTCGTCTGCATGGACATCTGCACATCTGGGCAGGTGTAACTCCCATAACTGCTCCTTAAACATTTCTGTCATCACCTCCTTACTTCTTAGTTCTGGATTGTGTGTATATTTTGATTGCCTAGTGTGATTGTATGCATGGATGCATGGATATTTTCTAATAAAACTATTGAACACTCTTTAAATCTGGAGTCTTCATACTGAACTGGACCTTGGTATATAAACATGTGAGATCCCTTGTACCCTTCTGGCCTCCTCTGTCTCATAGTTAACTTCCCCCAATATTGCAACAGGCCACTTGTGGTAACACTTGCATTATTAAGAACTTCTTATCATCAGCATCAAAATTTACAAAGAGTTCAGTGGAAACTAGGTATATATTGATCAAGGTGTTTCAATTGAATGAATGCATGCAGAAATGTTTAGATTTCTAAGATACTAAAATATTAAATAAAGAATCATAGATAACGATCATAGAATTGGAAATAGAGTAGGAAGAGATTTTGCAAGTCATCTAGACCAACCCCCTGCACTCTGCAGGAACATAGCCGAAAGATAGCCCTACAACATACCCGAAAGATGGTCATCCAGCCTCCACTTGAAAACGTCCAGCGAAGGAGCATCCACTATCTCCCGAAGCAGACTGTTCACTGCTCAACCACTCTTAAAGTTAGGAAGTTTTTCCTGATATTAGCCGGTAACGACTCCCTTGTAGTTTCAACACATTAGATCTAGTCTTGCAATCTGGAGCAAGAGAGAATAGATCTGCTCCATTTTCTACATGACAGCCCTTCAAATACTTGAAGACTGCAATCATGTCCCCTCTAAGCCTTCTCTTTCCCAGGCTAAACATACCCAACTCTTTCAGCCTTTCCTCATAAGACTTGGATTCCAACCCTCTCACCATCCTGGTTGCCCTTTGACCATAGCAGAATAGAGCGGAACTACTACCTCCCGTGATCTGGACACAATGCTTCTGTTAATGCATCCTAAGATTGTATTAGCTTTCTTCACAGCCACAATGTACTGCAGGCTCATGTTTAGCTTGTGATCAACCAGAACACCCAGATCCCTTTTACATGTGCTGCTGTCAAGCCAAGTCCCTCCCATTCTATATCTGTGCCTTTGATTTTTTGTACCTAAGTGTAGGTCTTTGCACTTCTCTCTATTGAAATTCATTTTATTTGTCTCAGCCCACTGTTCCAGCCTATCTAGATCATTTTGAATCCTGACTCTGTCAGAATTAGAAATCCCACCCAGCTTTGTGTCATCTGCAAATTTGATAAGCATCCCCTCTATGTCTTCCTCCAGGACATTTATAAAAACATTGAACCACACCGGGCCTAGGACTGAGCCCTGTGGCACTCCACTTTAGACTTCCCTCCACGTAGACGCAGAGCCATTTACAAGCACTCGTTGGGTACAATTTTTCAACCAACCATGAATCCATCCAACGGTTGCACCATCCAGCCCACACTTAACCAGCTTATTCTCAAGGATATCATGAGAAACTTTGTCAAATGCTTTACTGAAATACACTATATCCACAGCATTGCCAGAGTCAACCATTTAGTAACTCTGTCAGAAAAGGAGATAAGGTTGGTCTGGCATAACTTATTCTTGATAAACCCATGCTGGCTACTACCAATTAACTCATTCCGTTCAAGGTGCTCACAGACAGAGCGTTTAATAATCTGCTCTATAATTTTCCCAGGTATTGACAGGCCTGTAATTTCCCGGGTCCATCTTTTTTCCCTTCTTGAAGATCGGGACAACATTAGCTCTTCTCCAGCCTTCCAGCACAACACCAGTACTCCAGGCCATCTCAAAGATTAGAGCCAGAGGCTCTATATTATGTTTCTGTGCTGTCTTCCTCAAAGCTAAACAAAACTTACTACCAGAATAATCTAGCAATGAAGGGAAGCCACTGATAGGGTGGGTCAAAAGAGCTGCATAGCACAAACAGTTTGAATAGGAAGTGAAAACACCCAATATACGCAGATGAAAGTACGTGAGGGCAACGTTAGGTAGGATGAGTGTAATTTCAGCTTGCACTTCCAATGCTGAAGAGAACAGAAGCTGAACTTTAAAGCACTTTTTTCCAAAAAGTAAATATTGACATACAGTAGTTGTCCCAACTTAAAACGTTATTACATACTCTGAACTGCATATAAAGCTTGCTCCCTGCCAAGCCATCATCAGCTACTGTTGGGAGTCTCTGGTTAATAATCAAGTTCCTGTCCTTAGTTTCTGCCCAAGTATCCCAATTTTCTCATAATGCTTAGCCCTAGCTTTCATCATGGCCGGCATCCTGCTCCATTCCTAAATATTTGTGCTTCAGTTCTGGAATACTACTACAAAAGCAGGTGGAATCCTGTTTTTACTACAGGCATTTTTTTTTAAGTATCCTTTTAAAAGCTTTATATTCTGTGCACTCTTCAGAATTTGCCCAAGGCAACCAACATCATAACAATAAAAATACAATTCAAGCCCAAATAATAACAATTAAAATAACTCAACAAATGCAGACATGTCCTTTGCTAAACATATCCTCAACTTCTTTCTCCCCATGCATCTCTGACCTCATCACACTGCAAGAAACAATTTCTTTTCATTCACAAGTGCTCACAAAGCTTATTTACAACAAAGGAATGTATTGGGTACAGGTCTGTCAAACACTTGAGAAAGAAGACACAAAAAACATAAACTCTGGGGGAAACACCTTAAACTTCAGCACGATTCTTTTAAAAAGTTTTCTTACAATATAATTTGTCAGTACTATGGCCAGAATGAGATCAGATATTTGAAACATGGTATACTGCTTAATACAATGCACCAGATGTTTCAGCACTTTCTTGCCGGATACTCCACAAGCTCAGATCCACTGCCGAATGTGCATCAGTGCCCATTAACAAACAAGTTTTTGCCTTGCAAATGAAACACGATACCATTTTGGAATAACTTCAGAGAATAACACTTTAATCCATTGATGGCTGAGGGGGAATGTGAACTGTCTATGCACTCTGGCAGTCTGTGCCGTTCACAAGCATATAAGTGAAGCAGACTGTAAAGGATACCTAAACTAAAGGGATTATATGGCTGCATATTCCATCTCGGGGAAGAAACCCAGTAATAATTGATGCTACAATGTGGCACCATGAGGCATAAGAAGAAAAGCCGAGATAAATTTCAACTTACCACTGCATCAGAAAGTACTTCTATGATGCACACAAAGCCCTTTTAAAACTGAACATTTAGCCACATGAATAGTTCTGTGGAACCTGAAAGCATCCTTACTACGCTGTGATGTTTTAGTTGGTTCTGATAAAGGGTGTTATAGCACAGCTGTTTCTGGGCTTTTCCAGTGGACCAACACAACTATACATGATTTTTAAAATTTAACCCACTTCTTTATAGCTTTTCTTAGCCACAATCAAGAGAGGGGGAACATTTGTCAATTCAGTCTAAAGTTAGCAGAGGAGAAGAGACCCATATCCATATTCTGTAATGCAGAAACACTAAGAAGACTGCAGTAGCTTCCCTCACATCTGAAAAAGTAAGGACTGCAAAATCAAATGCTAAACATACAGGGAAATTTATTTAACAACATTTTAAGGAAGTATTCTTCTCATACTTTATTCTTCTATACTTTAAGGAAGTATAGCTTCTTCACCATAAACTACATATCCTATGATTTAATGTTTGCATTATCAAGTTCCCAGGAATCCTCAAAAGAAGAAACACATTTTTTACCCCTGAAAAATTTCAAAGAGGAGCGTTTGAGAGAACTGGGCATTATGCGCATTCTAGCAGTACCTACGAAGACAACTACAAGATATCACAAAGCGTCCATGGGGGGGGGGGGAGTACCTCATCTCAAAGACCAGATTAGGCAGGTACCTCACAGGCTAAATTTTCAGTAAATCAAGTTTTCCAAAGAAGAACACACAGAACAAACCCACCCACTATAATTCAAAATCTGTGGAAAATGAGACTTTTAAAGCTGATTATTAGAGAGGTACAACCAGTCTATATGGCTATGCATATTGGCTTGTAATAGGAATAGGAACTGTCTGTATTTATTCTGTAAGCATCTCTTTTGTTCCTGAACATATATAAAAATGATGCAAAACTTTTAATACCTTCTCTTTGAACTCTATTTGGAACCTACCAGACTCATCTGTTAATGACACACTAACTACACTAGCAAAATGTCTAAAATATTACTTCCATCCCAGACAGCCTCAATACTGACAGTCAAATCATCATTTGACTGACCTACTTTATGACCCTACTTACTGTATTTTAAGCAGAACAATTTAAGTAATATTCAGAGCCTCTGCAACTAAATTTGACACCAAAGACTCATGGTGTACAAAAATCTATGCTAAGACAGAATTTTAGGTAGAATGCTAGCTTAGGCTATATTTGACACAGCTAAACGTGTACAGCCCCCTCAGGGGGGGATCCTTGCTTTTGTTCAACATCTCTTTGCTGTGCTCCTGGATTGCTTGAACCAATCCAGTGCCTTGCCCAAATTCCAGGACCATGTTTAATAAAAAAGAGAAACTGACCGTAAGATGAGAAGCATATGAATTAAATGGGGGGGAATGTACACAGAACAGGTAAACTAACAACAGAGTACAACAAATAAACCTGCTTCAAGCATCTACTGTTGTAACCATATAACTCTGTGTAAAAAGTCTTAGGTGTAAAAATCAGATGGGCCCCTTTCTGTAACACTTCATCCAATACTTCCATGTTCAGCAATTCCAGGTTTCCTGTGCAGAATCTACTATCTTCATGCCTAAATATATTTGCGGAAATTTATATCAGATATTCTTTGGGCATAGAGTGTGTCATGGTGACCCTCGCTTGGACCAGGAAACATCGCTAAGTTTAAAAAAATGCATAATATTTGAAGTATTAAAGCAAAGCCAAATGTTAACAAGGCCACTTTATTGTCTTTAATTTGTAAACAAGATTTTACTTATGGAAAGCTAAATATTATTTAACCAGGTACACACCAGAGGGTCCCAATTAACCAGAATCCATAGAGAAAACACAGATTGTATAACTGATGTGTATAGAGATTATTTAATTTTTTAAAAATGATAATACAAAATAAATAGCTGCAGCTGAATCTATAGAGAAAACACAGATTGTGTAACTGATGTGTATAGAGATTATTTAATTTAAAAAAATTGTAATGCAAAATAAATAGCTGCAGCTGAATCTATGCCTCCCCAGCTGAGTGGAAGCACATTCTCTGGGATAGCTGTATGTCATCTTAAAACATGTGGCTTCACACCACCAGCAAATGGATAAAAAAGGATGAATTGTTATTTATTTATTTATTTAAATCATGTCAAGCCAAGGTAAATGCTTGCCCTATAGCCACAAGTCAGAAACCATAGTTTGAAATAGGTTTCTGATCCTGGTTTGGAGAACAAACACTAGCCATAGTCACTAAATGGACAACACAACAAACTAAGCAGAAATGAAAGGAAGAAGCGCACAAGAGGGTAGAGGGAGGAAAGGGTAGGAACACTGGCAGGTAATTTCCAATTGAGCCACTGAGTTGAGGAATGCTTTTCTACATAATGAATGAACCACGGATAAAGTATCTGCGTTCTGAAGTTAAGCACAATACAACACATTATTATAGACTAAGGAGCAAGGAACTGGGAAGTCATCACAATCAACAAGATCCAGAGATGCCATCCAATGGGGATACCCTTTATCTGATCTCTTAAATTTTCTCAGATCTCAAATGATACTATTTATGACTATTCACCATAACATCCCACCTCATTTGGGGGGGAGGAATACCTTATCTTCCCCACTAACTACCCACCTGAACTTCTGGAAGATTCTGCACATGCACAGGAAGGAGAGAGCACAATTTGTGTGTAGTCTAACTTCAAGGGGAATGGACTGTGGATCAAGTCCTAGTATCTCTAGTTAATGTATCTCATATAGTTGTAATTAGTAAAGATTTTTATTCCAGAGACCCTGGAGAGCCACTCTTAATCAAAGTAGAAAATACAGAGCTACAGTGGACCAATAGCCATGCTGGTATAACACAGCTTCTTATATACCACTAGCCTGATAAAGCTGGATAAGAAAATTTATTAAATTTGTTACTTTTTTGTTAATTTGTTAAATGAGCCATGTATTGTGTGCTATTTTACCATGATAAAAGTGTCACGTAATAATGCAAAAAAAATAGGGGGAGGGATGATATATGATAGGAGGATAGAAGTACTCTAATAACTAGCTATAAACTAATGTTTTCCATGGTTCTATAAAGCAGTTACTATGCATTAAAAAGTATGCCTTGCAAATTCTACTTTTAAAACACTCAGGACAGCTTACAACAAAATTAATATAAGACAATTAACATAATTGCAAACAGTAAAGATTTAACCACACCAAACTCAATCAACAAAGCTAGCAACAAGCTTTACCAACCAAGAAGCCCAAGACCCTAACAAAAAACTTATACTTAACTTCTTATAAAGTAATTGCAGTAACCATACCCCCAGACCAAGCAGCATTAATACCAGGCATAAAACAAATGACAATGGGGGGAATACCTCCCCAACCACAAAGGCCCACTAGGAAAAGAACAGTTTTAATAAGCCTCTGGAATGCCAACAGTGAAGAGATCATCTAGGTCTCAGGAGGCAGGGAAGAATCCAAAGCCTAGGGCACAGGTGTCGAACTCATTTGTTATGAGGGCCGGATCTGACATAAATGTCACTTTGTCGGGCCATGTGTGCCACAAAATGTAACACAAGGTACTGGAGATATAAATTTTATAAAGATGATTTCAGATGCCAAATTCACACTGAAAAAACAAACTTTAAATTTTAAACTGGTTTTATTGTATTATTTTATTGTATTAATTTAGATGGTTTGTATTTATTGTTGTGAGCCACCCTGAGTACGTTTGTAGGAAGGGCGGGATATAAATTGAATAAATAAATAAATAGCAGTTGTAGTTGGATTAGGTGTTATATGCAAATGGGTGGGGATAATCAGTATTGGTGTGATATACAGAAGCGTGGTGATATCAGCATTGGTAATGAGACAAGGAAACCTAGGTCTCAGTTTGGTACAGGAGGACTGAGTTCAGAAGGATGCAAAGAATAAATGGAAATAAGTCTGAAGAAGTGAGCAGTGACTCACAAAAGCACATACCCTACCACAATTTTGTTAGTCTTTAAAGGTGTACTGGACTTTTTCTACTACTATTAGAAACCACAGCATTCAAAAACCAGTGGGGGAACATTTCAACCTTCCAGGGCATTCAGTTGCTGACCTAAGAATAGCAGTTTTCTAACAAAGGAATTTCAAAGGGAGATTAGAAAGAGAGACTGCTGAATTGCAACTGATAATGAAGCTCAAGACAATGCAAACTCCTGGATCCTTTAGAGCAGTGGTGGCGAACCTATGGCACGGGTGCCAGAGGTGGCACTCAGAGCCCTCTCTGTGGGCACGCGTGCCATCGCCCCAGCCAGGCCCAGACCATTATTAAAGGGTCGAATTCTCTGCCAAATAATTTTAAGTCAATGAAAGCATTTGGGATTGCTTTCCTGACTTTCTTTGGATCATCTTAAGTTAATGTATGGGTTGTTTTTTCTAAAGTAAAACCTCGGTATTCAGGTTAAATTGCCGTGTTGGCACTTTGCGATCAATGTGGGTTTTGGGTCGCAGTTTGGGCACTCGGTCTCTAAAAGGTCCGCCATCACTGCTTTAGAGTCAGCCACTCAGGCTAAGGACATATATACTCCCGTTGTCACGGCTCCTGCTGACTGTGAACAAACGGCTCCTGCTGAGTCCGAGCAAACGGCCCCAGCAAAGGATCTAAGTGCTGCTGGGGATGAGCTCGTGATGCCAGTAACGCCTGCACCTGACAGGGCTGAGCTTTCAGAAGCTACAGCTGAGGCAGAAGCATGCCCGGACAGTTCTCCTCCTGATTCACCTCCACCAGTACCCCGTTTAAGGGAACAGTGCCGACGGGAGATGGCAGCTAGGTGGCAAGAGGCACGCATGCGTGGCAGACGCTCACTCAGCCCGAGTACTAGCAGGAGCTGGGACTTGCTGGAGGCGCGCTAATTGCTGACAGGTTTATGGGCTATTTAACTCTCGCCCTCATGCTGACAAATCGTGCCAGCAACTAGTCTTTTCGGACGAAAGCTCTGCACCTCATTGCTCGTGTTCCTGACTCCTTTTGCTTAGTGCCTTGGACTTGGTTTCCCAGCTAGCTCGCTTAACTGGCTCTTGATCTTGGACTGTATCCTGACTACCTCACTCCTGCCTAGCCCCGCATCGTGACACCCGTCTTTGAGATCTCACACAGAACTATAATAACCCTCACTGACTGAACACCAACTGAACAAATCCAACTGACTTTCATAACTGTCCCTCATAACTGACTTAACTGACACACCCACACAGATTCACTTCAAAAAACCCACCCACACTCTGTCATCCACCAATCACAGCACATTTGTCTCTCTCAATCACTCTAGTCTACTAACCATGCACTCCAACCAAGCATTTAAAGGCACACACACTCTCATAAAACAAGGAATCATTACAGATGGACTTACATTTCAGCTGTATCTGAAGAAGTGAGCAGTGATTCATGAAAGCTCATGCCCTGCCACAAATTTTGTTAGTCATTAAGGTGCTGCTGTACTCTTGCTCCCTTTCACTAATAAGGAATACAACCCCCCCTCATTTGTTAGGAATGGAAAGGGGGATCTCTCCAAGTGCCATGGGACTCCCCCCCAGCATGCTCTCTCTGAGTCTTTCCCTCCCTCCCTCTCTCCCTCCCTCCCTCTCTGAAGAAGTGTGCTTGTCCACAAAAGTTTGTACCTGGAATAAAAAGGTTTTGGTCTTAAACACAGGAGACTCCCTCCCCCTCATATACCTGGAATAAAACGTTTTTAGTCTTAAACATAGGACTCTCTCTCTCTTACCTGGAATAAAATGTTTTTGGTCTTAAACCCAGGACTCTCTCACACGCACACCTGGAATAAAACATTTTTGGTCTTAAACACAGGACTCTCTCTCTCTCTCTCTCTCTCTCACACACACACACACACACAGGACTCTCTCACACACACACCTGGAATAAAACATTTTTGGTCTTAAACACAGGAGTCGCTCTCTCGCTCTCTCGCTCGCTCTCTCTCTCTCTCTCTCTCTCACACACACACACAGAATAAAAAGTTTTTGGTCTAAAGACAGGGTTTTTTCCCCAGTAAAGGTCTAAGAACTACATACTTTTTTTTTTTAATAAAGATTTTATTGACTCTCCTAAAAAGGGGAGGTATTTCGCTTAAAAAGAGAAATGGGGGGGTATATAGTGGGAGAAAGAGAAAGCTGAGTGATATATTAACTGGTAAATTAAGCTGTTAGTAATGTCCAAACATTCTTCTTAGGCTTCTTCTGTGTGTTGTCAAACATCTTTTTTCAATCCGGTCACAAGTAATTCTATGTTAGTATGTTAGTAATGTTCCTTTGAATTTCTGTTAAAAAATCTCTTCAGGGCGCATTCAGAACCACTTCTTTGCGTGCTGGTTACTTTTACACTCCCGATAAAGTGGAG
>NW_015171503.1:1082710-1099686 GCF_001447785.1 Gekko japonicus | reverse complement strand
AGTCCATTCCCCCCCTCCTTTTCTTTTTCGCTTATGCAGTTAGAGGGTTACTTCCTCGTCTTTTTCGCTGGGGGGGGAAGCGGTTTTAGTTCTTTTTCTCTGCATTTTGACAACTCACAGTTAAGCCGATCTTTTCTTTTCCATTTTTTTCGGATGATCGCTTTATCACTCGGTGACGTCTGGTGGCTCCGCTAAACCCCGTGAAACGGGGTCGCTCACGCAGCAAGGTCCATTGGGGCAGGGCATGGCGGGAGTCTCCGTCTCCGACCTCTCGGCCGAAAGAGAGACTCCCCCCCGCAGCGCCCTAAAGCGCCCCGGATCCGAGCTCCTCTCTTCCTGAGGTGCTCGTTCGGGTCTCCGCTCGCGCGGATTCCCTCCTCCACCGCGGGCGGGCGAGACGCCCTCGGGAGCGACCCGAGGATGCGTCCGCCATTCGCGGGAGCCAAACCGGAAGCTCCAGAACTACATACTTTTAAGTTAGCAAAAGACCCTTCCCATAAGGAGGAGTCTATAAGTTGCTCCAGACATTTATTCACCCCTTCTATGGCAGTTTAATAGCCAAGAATCTAAGAAGTGTCATGTACCTGTCCAAGGATCTTCTCCACATCTGGGGGAAATAATCTATAGAAATAAAACCAGCAGGAGCCACCAGAGCATCAATCATAATAGTATTATTTATTTATTTAATTCATATCCCACCCTTCCTGCCAAGGCAGGCTCAGGGCAGCTAACTTATATTACTATGTTAGCACAGTTAACACAGGAGTTGAATAAAATCAAGACAATACAGTTATGAATAGAAATATAAAAGTTTGTATCAGATGGTGGGCATAGCAGCATTCTCCGGTAACAGCTGGCTGACATTGTAGTCTGGGTTGCTTGGCTGTTAACAATGATGTTAATGTTGGTGTTGGGCCAGGGCTATAGTTGCTTGGGTGCGGCTCCCTAGTTGAAAGACTGGTGGAAGAGCTCCGTCTTGCAGGCCCTGTGGAACTGTAAAAGGTCCCACAGGGCCCTGATGTCTTTTCCCGGGAGCTTGTTGCACCAGTGCGGAAGAAGTCAGGGTGAACATAAGGGAGTTAATCCATGACTTGTCTTGCAAAATTATCACCGTGTGCTCTTGAAGGCTCAAAATTCTGTTATAAAAGGCCCGAGGTCATTTGAGACATCACCATTAGACAGTTCTGAGTTAACATAATGGTTGGGTAAAGTATAATTTTTTCAATGCCACACGAATCTAAGCTAAAAATCAATCTACCCTGTGCCAACATTTGTGACGGTAATTGTGATGGAAAGGGCTAGCAAATTGCAGCTGACATGGCAACCTCACAGGATTTTCAAGGCAACTGACTGATGGTTGTTTGCTGTCGTTTGCCTCTGTATAGAAACTCTGGACTTCCTTGGTGGTCTCTCATCCAAGTAGTAATCAGAACTGACCCTGCCTAGTTTTCAAGACCTGACAAGATCAGGCTAGCCTGGGCCGTCCAGGGCAAGGCAGCTTAATTATACTCCTGTAGAATAAGAATGCTTTAACACCAGCACAGCTCAGCAAGGTAACTATTCTCTTACCACATGAGAGAGCAACATTCAGTCACATGCAGAGTACAATATGCACTACACCAAAATGTGAGGTTAAAGGAAGAGATTATGGATACTTTCATGATTGGGGGTGGGGGGAAGGCTTCAGCTCACACCCTAAAATATCCCTTGGTCTTGCATTAGTCAAGGCTGTCCAGTAAATGATATTATGCTAGATATCATCTCTAGTAAGCATACTTGTAACAGGTGAAAAGCTTATTGGTTCCGCATAGTAATTCACCAACTGCTACTTCACAGCAACTAGGCATAGAAAGGGATACATTATAGGGAAATCACCCACAACCTAAATCTTCCACTCAGTAATACTATGTTCTTAGTGGCTTGAGCAGGTCAGTTACTGCTCTATCCACACTTAGCTGATTCTCAATTGTTCTCCATATCTCGAGGGTCAGGTTCTTCCCCACCCCCTTATTAGCGTAAGCCATTTGCTTTACTATAAAATGCAGTAATGTGATATTTATTTTTTTCTACTTTATTAGATTTTTATCCCATCCCTCCCCCAAAATGGGACTTGGAATGACTAACAACATAACAGTACAATAACAATAATAAAACCATAATTTCAATAAAATCCAATTAAAACTCAGCACACAGCTTTTGACATAAAACTTACAGCATTGTTGGTAGAGTCCACCAGAATTACATTAGCAGAACTCCTGGTGGAATAACTCTGTCTTAGATGCCCTGCAGAATGCAGAGAAGTTCTACAGGACAGGAGTCTCTTCAGGCAGAGAATTCTACTGGGTCAGAGCCAAGACGGAAAAGGTCCTTGCCCTTGTTGCTCAAATGGGCACATTGAGGGCCAGGAACCACCAAAAGCCCACATGTGACTGAACAGACACCACAGGGGGTTATAACAGGTGGTGGGGAGGAGATGGGACTTATACCCCACCCTTCGCTACCCGAAGAAGTCCCAGAGTGGCTTTCCCTTCCCCTCCCCACAATAGACACCCTGTGAGGCAGGTGGGGCTGAGAGAGCTCTCTCAAGAATTGCTCGTGAGAGAACAGCTCTGAAACAACTTATGGCTGACCCAAGGTCACCCAGCTGTCTGTATGTGGAGGAGTGGGGAATCAAACCCGATTCTACCAGATTAGAGTCCACGCTCTAGAGAGGCAGTCCTTTAGGTATGATATTCCCAGACCATTTAGAACTCTAAAGGTTAATACCAGCACCTTGAAACCAGTGCCGTTGTCTCAGAAAGGACTAGATGTGTGCTAGCCATGGTGAATTGGTCAACAGCCTGGCAGTCGCATTCTAAACAACCTGAAGTTTCCAAAGTGCCTTCAAGAGCAGCTCTGCATAAAGCGAACTGCATTAATCTAGTCTGAAGGTGACCATCACACAAATCACTGTGGCTATGTCAGACCCAGATAAGCAGAGGGACAACTGATGGGCCTGGCAGAGACAGAAAAAGGCCTGTTTCACCAACAGGAACACCTGTTTGTCCAAGGTAAGCATGACATCCAACCAGACCCCCAAACTCTTCACGGAGTCCCCTGGAATAAGTTGGACACCATCCAGAGTAGGCAGCTGCAACCCCCTACCGGCCCAACTATCTCAAGCCACATGGCTTCAGTCTTAGCTGGATTCAGCTTCAGCCACCTCTGCCTCAACCACCCAGCCATGGCATATGGACACTCAGTCAGGACTGAGAAGGCCATTTTGTGCTGTTTATCCAGCACAAGGAAGAGCTGGTGGTCATCCATGTACTGATAGCACCCAAAACCAAACCCTCTGATAAGCTCTGCAAGAGGATGCATATATAAATATTAAATAACATTGGAGACAGGATCGAATACCGCGGAACCCCAAAGTCTAGTGGGTGCCTGGTCCAAGTCCTGTCCCCAGTGGCTACCCTCTGAGTGTGCCCTTGGAGAAATGAGGTAAACCAAGGTAAGTGAATGCTCTGCACCCCCGGGGAGGCTAGGTGGCCGGCCAGGATCAAATTATCAACTGTGCTGAACACTGCTGATAAGTCTAGCAATATCAGCAGCACTGAGCTGCCCCGATCAAGCTTGAGTTGGAGGTTATCCATGAGAGCTACCAAGGCTGTCTCAGTACCAAACTGAGACAAACCCAGGCCTCAACCTGGATTGCAACGGATCGAGGGCAGATGTCTCATCCAAAAAACACATCACATACATGCAAATATATACCATAATAATCTCCAGAGAGATGGTTCTTGCATAAATCTTTCAGCATAAAGGCACTGGCTTTCAATAAACCTTACAATTAATCAAGGAGAGAAGGACAGTGAAATAGGTCCACATTTTGGACACCTGTAGAGTCTCATATATAAACAACATGTTGCTGCTCTTCATACAGAGAAAACTCCTAAAACATCCAAATTAAAAGAAGAAATTGTGTTCCCTTTGATATGTTGCTGAGATTATCTGTTTATACCAAAAGCAGAGATTAACTGTTCAGGCTGTTTCTGGACACAAGCTTTCATTTTTTAAAAAAAAATCACATTCCACTTGCAAGAGCGACTTTTCCAACTGAGATATTTCTAGCTGACAGATTAATGAGCAACAAAAATGATGGCAGTATTTAAATTGACCGAGTAAGGATTCAGATGATCACAAACTGGGAATAGTACACAGGCTTTCTGAAATTCATCAACAGAATAACTGTACAAGAATATAGTACTAATCAGGTCTGCACAAACTGCCTATGACCATGTACACTCATTTTCACAAAACAAAAACAAAAATCACAGGAGAGGTCTATACTATACAAATATATCGCAAGCCAACTTATATATACCACACAAATTGTGTTAAACACTGTGTTACTAAAATCAAATCTATATAACTGATTTATTGAGTCAGAATTTAGGAGAAGTAAAAATACCTGTTTGGGCTAGGCATTCTTTTCTTATTACAGAACCATGGAATAAGAGAAACACAGGGAGCAATATTTAAATATTGTCCTGTGTATAATTCTCTTTGATAACCTGTAATCCCTTTCATTGTCTGATGCACTAGGATGAATGATATACGTGGCGATATGATTTTAGGTAATTAATTAACACTGTTCTGCTTCTGTATGGCTTGTAAGCTAAAATAAAAGCTGACGACTTCAATATTTAGGTATTGCATAGGGAAGAACATGCCAGTAGTTTCATACAGGCCTCTTTTAGTGTGGAAGCATTTGGTACCTGCAAGCAAAAACTGGTTGTGATTCAAACATAATGGTAATCCATGGTTTGATGCTACATAAGCAAGTCCTGGGCTTAGACACTACCTCCCACTGCAGTGCAGTTCTCTCTGTCTGTTCCTTGGTAACCAAAGCCAGGCAAATAATGGCTTGATGGCTGGTTGAAACAACCACCTGTGGTTTGCCAAAGAACAAGGAAAAAAGGAAACTGCAACATGAGAAGGGAGGCGGGAGACAGGTATGCAAATGACTGAGGCACATTTTTCTCAGCACTAAAAAGTTGCAACTAAATCAAGTCACCTGCAATGGGATAAAGAGAGATAGAGTGGGAAGTCAGCATAGCTGCCTGTATGCTGTGTCAGATCTGTAAGGCATGGAGAGAAATGTCAATAGCAAGTTTCATAATGCTTTCTCTGGGTACAGCTGCTCAATGCAATAGCTCAGTGTGACACCAGAAATTACAGTCTACAAAGCATTTGCACACACACACCCACATATACAAGACCTGCAATTTCCTCGAGTGCAGGGCACTTCCCCAGAACTTACAACATTGGCCTCTACAAATGCATTTCACAAGCACAGCTGGTATAACAGGCATGCAAGAGAAAACAAAGAGCAGCAGTGAATCAACTGAGTGTCACTGGGCTCAAATCAGCTCTTAAATAGTTGCCTTAATTTAGGAGCTACCTGGGGTTTTAATATAAAATTTCCAAGCGAAGCCCTTAAATGTGATTCTGCCTTTGGAATATCTCACTTTCTGCCTAGACTTGTATTCTCTGTTATACAAGACCATTTATTTAATTTCCTCTTTTCCCCTAGAGCCTTGGCATTTGCAACTAGAGAGGACACTTGGCTGCTACTCAGGCTCTATTCCTTGTGAACACCTTTCTTGTTTTCTGCCCAAGGATCCCAGCTTCCTCCTAGTGTTTAGCCCTTACCTTTGTCATGTCCTGCATCTTGCTCAGTTTGTAGGGTAAGTTTGCACTTCGATTCTGAAAAGGAACCTGTTTTCACTGCACCATTAAAAATGTATCTATTTAAAAGATTCATATCCTGTGCACTCTTCAGAATCTGCACAAGGTGGCTAACATTTTAACAATTAAAGAAATCCAAAACCTAGCAACAATTAAAAGAACTCGATAAATGAAAACAGCAGCAATAACACCTATCATTATTTTAAAAACAGCAGCCAGTAACCCCAGTCATGACTTAAAGAGCAGCAAGCTCTCAGAACAGTAAGTATCTTTGCTTCCCCCTATTACTCCACACATACTTAACTGGAGTGAGAAAAGAGCAAAAATGGCACAAAATAAAAAATGCACCTACCCAATGGATATATTTATACCCTGTATCCATACATATTTTTTAAATGTCAACTGGATATTGTCATTTATCTTAGTGACATCACTGATACATCTAGGAAGCTCATTCATGCAGACATCCCCCAAATCAGCTGCACTTTTCCTGTATAATTTCAGTCCTTTAAATATCCCTTTAGCCCATGACTGAACAACATGGTCTGAGGTGAAGAGTTGCAACCACGTCTCCAGTCAGAGTCATAGAAGGGAGGTGGGGCTTCTTGGGGAAGAGAGGGAGAAAACTTTCACCCAATTCCCCCGCCTCCTATAACAGCAGGACAGCCTCAGATGGGCTGATATTGGTATCTGCATATACGCCCAGTTTGGATCCCTGTTTCCAAAGCTATGGTAAAAAAGAGGGTTTGAGAGAGAGAAGCACCTCTTTGGAGATTAGTGCCAAAGGAAGCAGAAAATACCATAGTTTAACGATTAACGCACAACAGCTAACTAAAGGGCTGATGTGCCATGTTCTAAACAAATTTTGGTTCCATTCAGGCCACTGACCTGAATGCAATTTACTTCTGAGTAAGTATATTGGATCCCTCCTGAGGTGAGGAGTACTGTGGAGGTGCTATGAGGAACATGACAATATACTGAGTGCTGTATGGAGACCTCGTTCTCATTCCACTTCCACCTACCTGCACAACTCCTCATCAACAGCACTAATGGGCATTAGCATGAAAAGGGCCCCTATCTACCCACATCCCCTTCTTGAATCATTTTGCTGGCATGATTCAGAGAAGTACCATTAGGAAGCACAGAATGGGTAGGAGCTCAAAAGTTTATGCTGCCTTCCCTGGTATTGAAATTGTGAGAAATCCCTCCCTAAATGCTTCTTCCTCATAGGGAACTGTCTTTGTAATACTAGTCCTCCTTGTAGAGATTTGCATTATTAGAATGCAAAAGCACCTGTGCATATAGGGACAGGCACATCCTAATTCAAGCAGACCATTTGCTCCTCCCCTAAACTTAAATGACCTCACTGATGATGACTTAGGGTCAGGCCTGGTGATGTCACAGCTCAGGTGGCAACCTTAGCCCTAATCAAGGTCTATTCTAGGCATCATGTTCTGCATCCCTACTTTATCCTATACCCCAGGTAAAAAGTGACGGGCATCCATCTTAGTTGGCTTCCCTGCTCTAGTTCCCAATCTCCTGAAGTGCTCATTGATTCCACCTATATGACCCTAACAGTCTTTTTGTTTTTATGTAATCTGCTGCAAACTCTGAATTTTACCATTTTAATAATTTTAATGGAATATAATTTTATTGCAATGAGTCTTTGACTCTGATTGCTGTGATCTGCCCCAAGCCTGCTTTGGGGAGAACGGAATAAAAATCCAAATAATTAAATAAATAAATAAATACTTGTAGAACTTCATGTATACTAAACTATTTTGTAAACTGAACATCACTCAGTTAATAAAGGAAGCTTGCTTTCTCTCACAGTATTGTTTGCTTTCTGTTTAAACTGAATGACACATCTCAGGCATGACAACTACAACTCTAAAAACATGGCTTTGGATTTGAGTAGGAATTTGTGTAGTAGGATGATCCAGCTTCCTAGATCTAATATTGATGAAAGGCTTGTTTATTTTGGCCAATTTTCTGCTTCTCAGCACTTCGCAAGCCCAAAATCCCTTTCTAAGTCCAAAAGCCCTTTCTAAAACAATGGGTTTCCTCACCTTCGAATTCCATCCAGTCCCTCCACAATTCCAGTAAACCATTTCAGCTTTTCTGTTCTGTGGCATATTCTTCACATCAGTACCCTCACCATTTCCCCTAGCATGATGATCTCTCTTGTTTTATTCTGCTTTCTTCACTCCAATCTCCCTTATTCCATCATGCGTTCCACTTCCTTCAAACAAACCTTCCACAGTTCCTCACCACTTATATTCTGCTTCTCATATTTTTTCTTTTTTGCTACAAACTCTCAGAATCACCATACTGGCATGTTCACAAGCAACCCATATTCATTACTTAGCTTCCCTTCTTGCCTCTTATAAAAGTCAAGCCCTCACTATACCACAGCTACTCCCTGGGATACTAAAACAGGTGCTGAAGACTGTCTCCCACGAGTTTTTCATGTATTCTGAAGAGTCCTTCATACAGTAAAATAAATTAAAGCCTCCAATAGAAGCTGGGAGGCATCCAAGTAACTAAACCCTAATAACACACACTAATTCATTGGGCATACCATGGTTATTAGAAATTTATCAGAAACACCACAGATCAACAGGAACTTGGGTAAATTGGCTGCAAACAGGCAAGAGGACAACACTGCAACAAGACCCCAAGAGCTTCAATGTGCAAGCTATTAAAAATTGCCAAAGGCAAACAGGACAAAGCTTACTAACCTTCCCGCAAGCTGTGGTAAGAATGCTGGCCCAAGCCTACATTCTTCCCTTCCTTTGACACAATTTCTGGAAGTGGAACAATCACACCATAAGTGAGCTGAAGGGTTTTGGTTTTGTCCAACATACTGAAAAATCTCTCAGGATAAAAAATGTCCCTCTCAGACCTGTGGAGAGCTGTTTAAATTGAGAAAGCAGGGGAAATACAGAACTCTCACAAAGCTCTGTCAGTGCCCCACTCTTGCCAGTTTGCAGCTTAAAGCGGAGCTCACGCTAGTTTCAAGCACACACTAGAGGCAGAAATTATTCTAGACAGCCGACATCTGAAGATTAGAATCTGTGAGCTTCTGGCAAAAAAAAAAGATAATAATAAATAGACTAGTAGTGGATTCACTTATAAAAATGACTTCCTTCCCCCAAGGGGGGAAACATGTGTACATGCACACAGTAAGGGGGCTACGGAGGACTGAACTTCAAGCCACCCGGCTGTGCACACTGACAGATGGGTGGATTCCTTCATGGCTGCTTGCACTAACAGCTAACCTCACTCACCCAAAATAGTAAGCAGTTGGTTTCTCTACTCAGACCTCAAACACTTGCCAAGTAATCGTTATCAAATAACCCACTCCTCCTCCCAGTCCCCACCTCTGAATCCTAAATCCTCTGTTCACAAAGTTGAAAGGGAAGTACTTGGAGCAGGAGCCACCTGAACCTTCTTCCTATTTCAAACTGAACTGATATTGAATTCTAGTATTTAGAGAAAAGCTGTTGGACTACCAGTCCAAGCTCTCTCCATTAAGGCACAAAACATACACAGCACCAATGGTTTGCCTCAATCTATCTGATCCATTTCCAAAATCTCCCAGTATCAGAAAGGCTTTTCAAAAGCCTTTTAAAAAAGATTTAGGCCTGTTACTTCTTCAGAATACTGCGATATTTTGTCAGGGGAAGACAGTTCTATACTGGAACTGGAACTGGAACAAGCATCCATTTTGTATAAATAACAAAGAAACTTGCAGCACCTTAATGAATTTATGGTGGCATCAATTTTCATGTACTAGAGCCCATGCAGCAACTGATAAAGTGGACTCTGGTTCACAAAAATGTATGCCACATTATTTACTACTCTTTAATGTCCATAATTGGAGCTGCGGTGGCTCAAGTGGTTAAGACGCTGAACTGCAGGCTGTGGAAGGTCAGTAGTTCAGCAGTTCAAGACCCGGGTGCCGCATGATGGGGTGAGCTCCCATCTCTAGTTCCAGCTCCTGCCAACCTAGCAGTTCGAAAGCAAGAAATTGCAAGTAGATAAATAGGTACCACTTCGGTGAGAAGGTAACAGCGTTCCGTGCGCCTCGGTGTTTAGTCATGCCGGCCACATGACCACGGAAACATCTTCGGACAGTGCTGGCTCTTCGGCTTTGAAACGGAGATGAGCACCGCAACCCTAGAGTCGGATTCGACTGGCTTTCGAGCAAGGGAACCTTTACCTTTTACTAATGTCCATAATATCTTTTGATATTATAGCTCCAGCAGACTAACACACCGACCTACCCCCTGCACTGCAGAACTAGAACTGGCAACCTCAAGAAGAAAGGTTTAATTATCACAGTACTTTGATTAACTCAGTGCTCACTTCCATAAATACATTTTGAGATGAGAAAGGAAGAATGTCCCTCTTTTCCCTCATGTCATAACCACTGATCACAGGATCATCAAATCTAATTCCAGACCTAATATAAGATATCTTGTATCTAACTATGTAACCCTATGTAGGGTTACTCCAGTCTAAACTCACTGAAATAAACAGGCTTAGACTGGAGCTAACTCCACATAGGACTGCACTAGTAATTGCCCACAATATGTACTTGTCTACCCTGGTCTTTAAAACCTGCAAGCGAGGAGATACTACATCTTCTACTTGCTAGGCTGACATAAATCAATCCACTCTTTGCTAACAGAAATTATTCACAATAATTAACACTCAAGAGGATAAGTGCTTGTACATCATAACAAACAGCCACATGACAGAAGAACTGATAAGTAAGTCTTGATCCAACCACCTGTAAGGCAAGAATGGAGTAACTTTGAACCTGGGAACTAAGAAAAAAAATGTCTCTTGTCTAGGGACAAATCCGAGGCTCTGATTGAGCAAAGACAGAGGATCAGATGGTTCGTTAAAATTTTCCTTATACATCTACATTTTACAATGACCTTCACAAAAATCAAGGTATACACAACCATCTATATTCAAATGACTGTAAACACAGAGGAGAAATCACGATTTCATTCTGACATGATTACTCGAAACTATTCAAGCATTTGAAATTACTACATGCATACTACTTAAATTTGGGGTGTTCACAGGAACCCACTTGCTGCCCACAATGACCTTCAGTGGGACTGTGCAAAACTGCTAAGTATGCATCACTGTACGTGCCTGCCTAAAGTATGCTGCTTAAACTTATCCTTCCAGGCAACTGGCTGCAGCTGCTCAAGCTGCTCAGGAGCCTCCTAGCCATCACGGACAGGTGGTCAAAAAGAAACTCTAGTTACAGTTTGTCTCAGGGGCAAGAGAGTCAGCCAGCCTGGGAATCTGGATATCTGCCCAGCTGCTAAGAGGCTCTATAGCAGCAGCCCCTGCCCCTATAATGGATGTTCACAAGTTCGCGCACACGCGCACACACACAAGGGATGTACTTCCACCCTAACGTTTGGCTGCATTCTGCAACTTCTGCATAAACTGAGTTTTAAATATCACGAATGGTAGATGCAAGAATAGCTGCTGAAGGCTGGAAAACCTATCAGATGACATCAAAGCTCACTCTGAGCTGTCTCACATCTATACTCCTCCCCACTTCCTTTTCCATGACACTTCCATTACATCACAAGGCTGAGCGTACTGCATTTAAGAACTTACAACCACCAAAGTGCACTTTAAGCATAAGAGCCAGATTACCACTGCCTTTCTATTTTAACATGCATGCAACCCCTCCTTTCCTCGAAGGATGTTCAACTCTGCCTCTCTGAAAAAACATATTTCAAATACTTGGTTTGTGTGCACACCCTTGGTCAGACAACAAAATGCAAAATTGGTTTCAGTCCTTCATCTATACAGAGGATGGAACCCCTTCTTGCTATTCTGGAGCCTCTGCTGGATTATTTCCATAGCCGGACAAGCTCTGACCTATGTCAACTACCTTGATTTAGCTATAAACCCAATACCACCAGAGAGAAACTAAAAGGCCAATTCAAAAATTAGAGCCCCCCGCGGAAGCCGCTGAAAACCTCTTTCTGCAGGACAGCACTCCACACAGGATTTTAACATTTAAAATCTGCTTACTATGCTGATAACCTGGTCACATGGAAAGTCTATGCACTCAAACATTCCTGGCAGTTGTTCGTGTCTAGACTCTCCAGACAGTAAGGCCGTCCACACGGTAAAAGCAGAATCAAAGTTATGGCAACGGCAGCCACACAGACTCACACCACATAGAAGTTGTTTCTAGCAACTTCCATATGGGAATCATAGAATCATAGAATGTTAGAGTTGGAAGGGACCTTGCAGGTCATCTAGTCCAACCCCCTGCACTCTGCAGGAGCATAGCCAAAAGATAGCCCTACAACATACCTGAAAGATGGTCGGCCAGGTTCCACTTGAAAACGTCCAGCGAAGGAGCATCCACCACCTCCCAAGGCAGTCTGTTCCACTGCTCAACCACTCTTACAGTTAGGAAGTTTCTCCTGATATTTAGCCAGTAACGACTCCCTTGTAATTTCCGCCCATTAGATATAGTCTTGCAATTTGGAGCAAGAGAGAATAGATCTGCTCCATTCTCTATATGACAGCCCTTCAAATACTTGAAGACTGCAATCATGTCCCCTCTAAGCCTTCTCTTTCCCAGGCTAAACATACCCAACTCTTTCAGCCTTTCCTCATAATAAGACTTGGATTCCAACCCTCACCATTCTGGTTGCCCTTCTCTGGCCTGACCATAGCAGAATAGAGCAGAACTACCACCTCCCATGATCTGGACACAGTGTTTCTGTTGATGCATCCTAAGATTGTATTAGCTTTCTTCGCAATCACATTGCACTGCAGGCTCATGTTTAGATTGTGAACAACCAGAACTCCTAGATCTCTTTCACATGTGCCGCTGTCAAGTCAAGTCCCAAGGAAGAATATAATATACAAATTGGTCATACCTTTTAAACCAAATATGGCTTGGCATCTTCAAAAAAATACACTGATGTGAATAGCAATCTCTATCAAGCTGAAAAGAGAAACTCAAAGCTAAGAATAACTATAGTCAGAATTTACTGAATTGAATTAACAATATTCAGCCTAGAATGAAGTACTGAAGTCTGGGGTTACTGTGGACCGAATTACTTCATTAGCAGTACCATGGTTGGACCACTTTGCCTTGAAGGCCCATTGTAATACTCCACTCCGACCGCTTGGGCAGCGAGCCTATTTTGATTCGCCCGCGGAGCCAAATGGACCCAGTGCGGCTTCAGCTGGCTCTCTGGGAACCAATGCCCCCTGGCGGCTCGTTGAATGAGCTTGTAGAGGACTGGCACAGCCAAATCTCAACAGCCATCGACAAGATCGCTCCCTGGCGCCCTCTGCACCCCCAGCCGAAGCCCACTCCATGGTTTACCCAGGAGTTGAGGCTAATGAAGCGGGAGCTAAGATGGCTAGAGAGGCAGTGGCAGCGTGCTCGTGACGAGGCTACACGAGCATCTTATAGGATGTTTATGAGATCCTATGAGATGGCAGTCAAGGCTGCTAAAAGACAGTTTTATACGGCCAAGATTGCGTCCACAAGTTCACGCCCAGCCCAATTGTTTAGAACGATTCGGTCTTTTACTGCTCTGACTCAAAACAGATTAAACCGTAGGGAATTGGATATAGGCTGTGAGGCTTTTGCGAGCTATTTTGCGGATAAAGTCGTGTCACTCTGCCATGACCTCCGCGCTACAGTTGATACAGTGAATGAACTCGAGGCTCCATGCACATCTTCTAGTCACATTTTGGATTATTTCAGCTCGCTCAGCCTTGAGGAAGTCGACAAACTGCTCCTAACTGTATGCCCTACCACATGCCCCC
The DNA here is from genome assembly GCF_001447785.1 of Gekko japonicus. Lineage (NCBI taxonomy): Eukaryota > Metazoa > Chordata > Lepidosauria > Squamata > Gekkonidae > Gekko > Gekko japonicus. Next base: position 1,086,108 of record NW_015171503.1, on the reverse strand, counting down.
TAGATCCGTGCCCTTCGTGGCTAATTAAAGCTGGCCACGAGGGGTTTCGAGGTACCTTGCAGGAGATAATTAGCAACCCCCTCGCTGAGGGGCTATTCCTGGAGGCGCTTAAGGAAGCAGTGGTGCACCCTCTCCTGAAAAAGCCATCACTGGATCCGGCCGAATTGGCCAACTATCGGCCGTTTTCCAACTTGCCCTACCTGGGCAAGATAATAGAGATGGCAGTGGCAAGTCAGTTACAGGGCTTTTTGGATGACGCTTCCATATTAGATCCCTTCCAGTCCGGCTTTCACCCAAGTCAAAGGACAGAGACGGCAGTGGTCGCCCTCACGGATGACCTCTGAAGGCACCTGGATTGAGGCAGATCGGCAGTGCTGTTGCTGTTAGACTTGTCGGCCGCATTCGATACGGTCGACCATCAGCTACTGATCCACCGCCTCACCAGCACTGGGGTCCAGGGTCTAGCCCTGCAATTGCTTGTTTCCTTTCTCCATGGCCGGGGACAAAGAGTGGTGCTAGGGGATCAGCTGTCCCGAAGGCACCCACTGGAATGTGGAGTGCCCCAAGGAGCAGTACTGTCCCTAATGCTTTTCAACATCTATATGGACTGGGTTGTCACCAGTATGCAGATGACACCCAGCTCTATCTGCTGTTGAGAGGTCGAGAGGTCAGTCCGACTCCAAACTGGAAGATCTAGACTGGGCATTACAAGCTGTGGCTGGTTGGCTTAGGCTGAGCCAGCTGAAACTGAATCCGATGAAGACGGAGGTCCTGTGCCTGAGTCGGAGCAGTCCGGGGGTAGGGGTCCCACTCCCGACCTTCGATGGGGCGCCGCTGGTGCCAGCACAGGAGGGTCGGAGTTTGGGAGTGCTCCTAGATGCCTCCTTAACAATGGAGGCCCAGGTAGCAGCCACTGCCATGTTGGCCTTCCATCATCTCAGGCTGATCAGGCAGTTGGTTCCCTTCCTTGAACGCAACAACTTGGCAACAGTGATCCATGCAATGGTCACCTCAAGATTGGATTACTGTAATGCCCTTTACATGGGGCTGCCCTTGTCCCAAATCTGGAAGCTGCAGCTGGTGCAGAATGCCACGGCCAGGTTGCTGATGAGCCTCCCTATACGGGGAGCACATCCAACCTGTGCTAAAGGCGCTGCACTGGCTGCCTATAGCATACCGGATTCGTTTCAAGGTGCTGGTTATGACCTTTAAAGCCCTTTATGGCCAGGGACCTGCATACCTGAGGGACCATCTTTCTCCATATGTTCCCCAGAGAGCACTTCAATCGGGGACCCAGAATCGCCTGGCCCTCCCTAACATCAAGGAGGCCAGGTTAGCAACAACCAGGGCTCTGGCTTTCTCACTGGCGGCTCCCCTCTGGTGGAATAAGCTCCCGGAGGAGATCAGGGCTCTGTGGGACCTGTTGCAGTTCCGCAGGGCCTGTAAAACGGAGGTCTTCCACCAAGCTTTTGAAGCCGCCACCACCGCTGATCATCGCTGATATCTGATAGCTCTTGAAGAGAGCCTGACCCTCTGGATCCCCAACGACTGTCCGACCTGATTGCCTGAATAACTGAGGATCAAGGGACTGACTGTACACTGAGGAATCACTACTAGCACTTTAGTATGTTATGGTATGTATGATTTTAGAATTTGTGTTTAATGGATTTTATAACTTATATTGTATTGTTTTATATTGTTGTGAGCCGCCCTGAGCCAGCTTTGCTGGGAGGGTGGGGTAAAAGCCTACTAAATAAAATAAATAGATAAAATGCTGAACTAAAACAACTGTAAGGGCTACATATATACAGTGGTGATTCTCATGAAAGCCTTTAACATCTCTGCAGCACCAAAGTCCTCACTATTTTCAGGAAATTACCTTCGCAAGGTACAAGTCAGACCAAGGGTTCTGGCAACTGTGCAATGAACAAATGTAAACCTAGCTGGTCAGGAAAAACATTCATAACGATTTTGAGAAGTACTGGTGTTTTAGGAAGATCAGCTGATATTCACCTGTGAGGAAGCACCAAAGAAATCTGGTTTTTCCCTTCCTCACCAGTGTATGAAACCCATCCAGCCCAGTCATTTTGGATTGTACAAGGGCTTCTGGGTACAAAAGATGACTATGAGTATCTACAAATTGCTGTGACAATTTTGCATAAAATCACACTGATCTGCTTACAATACAGCAGCTAGCCAAAAAGTACTGAAGATAGCCACACCACAATGTCCTGGATTAATTCAGTATTGCCTCTCTTAAGGACAGAGATGCTTGAGCACTTCACTCAAATATTTGGGGTTGTGAAGGCTACCATATGCCCACTGGTTCCACTCACACTGTAACTAAGACTCAGGAGTAGGCTTTGCAGTCCTTTTGTTAGCACCATCAGTGCTTTGTTGGAGGAGGAAACATTTCTAAATCTATCAAAGACAGCAATGATTTGACTTCTCCTTAAAAAAAAACATTGTCTAAGGCTGACTCAGACTATTACAAACTAGTATCTAACCTCCTCTTTTTATGGAAATTAAGTGTACAGTTCCCAACCCCAATCATTCTTGAAAGAAACGTCCTTACTTGATCCATTTAAAATGAATGTTCTCACCTGCTGGGCTGCGATCACACACACTAAATAATCCACTTTCAATCCACTTCCCAACTGGATTTTGCCAGTTCACGCAGTAAAATCCCGTTGGAAAGTGCACTGAAAGTGGATTATTTAGTGTGTGCGATCGCAGCCCTGGTTATGATGCTGTGGTCGCATTCTTGACTTTAGTAGATTACCTATATTAAGAGGGACATGGATGATTACTCCCCTTCTTATTCTGCTGGAGCTCCTGTCAGCTTTTTGACACTACAGATCATATCACTGTTTTGGATTAGTGTAACAATGGTTTACTTCCCCAGCACCACCACCACATCCAAAATGAGATCACTGGGGGAAGCCAACTCAACACAGAAGACTTGCTGTATTCCACAAGACTCACTGTTATAACCAATGCTGTTTAGATTTACACGAAGCTGTTGGGAGAGAACAGTTCTAAACTAGTGTCTGAGAGCTGTAGGCAAATGGATGAAGACAAACAAATCAAATCCCTAAAAGACTTATGCAGTGTTGACCAGTACTCCCCAACATTCTTGAGAGCACTGTTATGCCTGTTTCAGGCGTGTGGTATTGTTCAAGGCCTTTGGGTACTCAGGGACTCTGCCTCAGCTTCTGGATAAGCAGGAAGTATAAGCAGCGGTTTCCACAGTCAAATGGCTATGAGGGAACAAGCTGGACAAAATACTGGGGGTGATACTAGTCAGGAAGGCTGATGAGTTGGAGGAGATTGTTTTACCAGTTTTAAATGGAGAAACCTTGTCCAACTGGGTTCAGAGCCTCGGAGCACGCTCAGGC
>NW_015171503.1:1076355-1082696 GCF_001447785.1 Gekko japonicus | reverse complement strand
GGGCCGCAAAGGGGTCTAGCCATATTGAGCTACACTACTGTAACCCTGAAGCCAGATTATTGCAATGATCTCTATATCAGGCTACTCTTTAAAAACAACTCAGACATTTCAATTACTACAAAACACTACTGCTTGTCTATAAAATCAAGTGAGCTGGTATTATGTCTATTGTAAAGATTCACATTAATTATCAATTTGTTTCTGGGTTGAAACCAACTTGCTGGTTTTCATCTATATAGAGCACCACAAGGACTTGGACCCACGTGCCTAAAGGACTATGTCTCCCAGTATGGCCCTGTATGCCAACTCCACCTGGCAAGCAAAACACCTCTTCCTGGCAATACCTTCTGACGTGGAAATGTGCATAGCATCAGCTCATTTTAGGATGTTCTCTGTGGTAACACTGACACTTTCAAACAGACTATAACTTGAGACAAAGAATCTACCTTTCTTGTGTGCTTTTAGGAAGGTTTGTGACAGTAACCTTATTTAGAATACCGCTCTGTTAAGTTGCTTGTTGAGTTGTGTATGTGTATAAATTCTGGTTTTCTTGTCTTTTATTTACCAGATAATGTACATCAGCTTGAAGCCGGTGGGAAAGGAGATTTAGAAATTGTTAACAAATGTGATGGCTAGGAGGTCCTTTTGATCACAATAGCAATTGTTGCACAGCCTCTGTGCTTTGAGGTTAGGAACTGCAGAGTCTTAAATAAAATTAATAAACAGTACATTTCAGAGACCTCCCTTCACAAGTAATTCAGCTTACATTCCCTGGCAGAACTCATGCTCTGCCTTTCCACATGGTATACCCTTCAATCCCTCCCTCACATCCCTTCTAACTTGTACCATCACTGAAGCCCATCCTGGATTTGTGGGTCAGCCAGGCACAGTTAACTCTGAAGGGGCAAAGGACTTTTCAGGAGAGGAATGGGCATGTGAAGAAGGCCCCAGATCACAGCCGCTTACGGTCAAGCCTGCTAAAGGAAGCTACTTCCACGCTGCCAACCAGCAATTTGCAGCCTGATGGCTGCTCCCCAGCTGTACAGCCCCACGGTTCAGTATCAGGGAGCATTCCACCATCCACCTCAAACCAACCCACCCACCCACACCAGTCTCCAGAACCACTGGAGCACAGATGAAGGAGGGTTCAGCATGAGTTGTTGGAAAGAGGGCAGAGGGCGAGATTAGCAGCCCAGTAACACCTGGATCTAGGCAGTGAGGAAGGGTGCACATATCCCTACATGATGCAATCCAGCTGCAAGATGAGTGCCTCTGTTATAAAGGGTGAAGAGAGGGGAGGGACTGGCTGAGGAAGCACCACGTCTGCTCCCTACCTCGCCACTGCTGACCCTAAACCTGACTTGATCTGAATTCTGGATTTGCCCATGAACCTGTTGCTGCTGTCAAATTACCTACACCGTGTTCAATCTGGGAGCTAGACTCTGGCCACACTATGCCAGCTGGGCCCATGCCTCATCTTGCTCACACTCCAGCCCGACAGCCCTGCCCTGCACCTGAACACCTAGGTTAGGTGAGAAACAAGCAACTTTTTTACAGTAGGCAACAGCTTTTTCCTATGTTCACCTTGTGTACTACTGGCTCTTGCAACATAATTTAATGGTTCAGGCATTTTGTGTCATTCCCCCCCCCCCCCGGACTACTTAAGGATTATTTCCTTCTCAAGGAAACAGTCAACCCAGGAAAAAGCCTCATGGCATTTTAAAAGTATAATAAGTTTTAAAAATTGCACAATATAATTTAATCACAAAAATTGCACAATATAATTTAATCAAGAAAGTGCCTTTATGCTAAGTATTTCCCTCTCTTTTTTAAAGGACAGTTCATTTCTCAACAAGACTGTTCATTTATGCAAACAGGTAACACTGACAGTTCAGTCCTACACAGAATTACTTTACTCTAATCCCATTTATTTCAATGGTTTTACTGGGGAAATACTGCACAGGATTGCATGTAAAACACTTCTGTGGGTGCGGGTGAGACAAGCAAGAGGTATGTCTGTGAGTCCCTCCGACCCTTTTTATTATGCATTAGAGGCAGCCAATATGTATAAATTCAAGTTCAGTTATGGGTAATAAACTTGGGGAAAGTCAGTTTTACTTCCAGATATATAAACTGAAATAACAATCTGATTCATAAACTTGAAAGTAAAAGGTACTAGCTAAAGCACAGCCACATACTGGACTATGGCTCTCCATAGCACATTATGCCTAGGAATGTTATATGCATTCTGAAAGGTGAACTGAGTAGAGTCCATACCTCTAATTAGGGAACAGATCTGTTTCTTTTCTGTGTGTCTAGTATCACTTCCAGATGCCGCAAAATGCTAGCAGAGGTACAGCAGATTATTTTCTTGATTAAGAGCTCCCGTTTCTTCTGTGCACCAAATGGAGGGGCAGAATGCTGCCCCAGCAATTGTTTGCCCAATAACACAGGGACAGAGGAGAATCAGCAGGCCAGAGTAGGGGATGCTTAACCCCTACTATGGCCACCAATTTCACCCTGAAAATGCTCCCCCAGGTCCTACTTCCTAGCTCACTCACTTCCAAGTTCACAGCCTACTTGGGTGGTGTGTGTGCTGGGGCTGATGGGAGAAAGTCCCTTCTCCTGCCCACTGATTCTCCACCGCAAATGACACTCACCTGCTCCCAAACAGTGATATGAGAGAATCAAGAGGCTGGAAACTCTGTGTCTCACAGTGTAGCTCTATCTAGTCTTAATTTGTTTTAAAGGAAACTAAAAAGACATCTCTGATGAATTGCAGACTGTCTACCATCACTGTAAAGTTTTCAAAACAAGTTATTTGGGGGACACAATCAAAAAGGATAATTAGTTTTACACTATTATTCACCTATATTTACATTTTAAGTAATCCTCACAATGCAATTCAGATGTCACACCAAACCAGGGTTGACTTTACACTATCTATAGTTCAGGAGTCAAACTATGGTTTCAACTTCTTACTCCCCTCGCCGACGTGGGGATACAGGGGCTTGCCTTACAATGGCTTGCTTCTTTTCTCCAGGGTCGGGGAAAAAGAGTGGTGCTAGGGGAACAGCAGTCCCGGAGACATCTGCTCGAGTGCGGTGTGCCTCAGGGGGAGGTGCTTTCCCTGTTATTGTTTAACATCTATATGCGCCCCCTTGCCCAGATTGTCTGGAGGTATGGGCTGGGGTGTCGCCAGTACGCAGATGACACCTAGTTCTATCTGATGTTGGGCAGCCGGTCAGACTCCAGCCTGGAAGATCTGGACCGGGCATTGCAAGCCGTGGCTGGTTGGCTCAGACGGAGCCAGCTGAAACTTAACCTGGCAAAGACGGAGGTCCTGTGCCTGAGTCGGGGTGGTTTGGGGTTGGGGTTCCCTCTCCCAACCTTCAACGGGGCACCATTGGTGCCAGCGCCTGTGGTGAGGAGTTTGGGAGTGCTCCTGGATCCCTCCTTAACTATGGAGGCCCAGGTGGCAGCCACTGCTAAGTTAGCCTTTTACCACCTCCGGCTGATTCGGCAGCTGGTTCCCTTCCTTGACCACGATGACCTGGCTACAGTGACCCATGCGATGGTCACCTCGAGACTGGACTACTGTAACGCTCTCTACACGGGGCTGCCCTTGTCGCAAATCCGGAACCTGCAGCTAGTACAGAATGCAGCAGCCAGGCTTTTGATGTGTCTCCCTAGATGGGAACACATCTGGCCTGCGCTGAATGCACTGCACTGGCTGCCAATAGCATACCAAATTTGTTTCAAGGTGCTGGTACTTACCTTTAAAGCGCTTTATGGCCAGGGTCCAACATATCTGAGGGACTGCCTTTCCCCACACATACCCCAGAGAGCACTACGGTCTGGGGCACAACACCGGCTAGTGATTCCAGGCCCCAAAGAGGCCAGGCTCACTGCTATCAGGGCTAGGGCCTTTTCGGTGGTGGCTCCTACCTGGTGGAATGAGCTCCCGGAAGAGATCAGGGCCCTGCGGGACCTTGTACAGTTCCACAGGGCCTGCAAGACAGAGCTCTTCCGCCAGGCTTTTAATTAGGAGCCGCCCATCACTACCACCAAATATTATTGTTAGTAACACCAGGGTGGTTGGTTGGCCCTATATGGAGATCGAACTACAGTAACGTACGAGACAGATACGGCCTAATTGGAACTTGTGTCCATCTACAGGATGCCATCTTTAACATGATTGGAAGATCAATTCTATGCTAAGCACTTTAATTGTAATAATATGATTGTATTATCTTGTTTTTATCTAGTTTTATATGCTTAATATATTTTGGCACATAGTGCCTTTAAATGTAAGCCGCCCTGAGCCCGTTCATGGGGAGGGCGGGATAGAAGCCCGATAAATAAATAAATAAATAAAATAAACATTCAGAGAAACCATGATTTAGAGCCGCTTGTCTGCATCTGTTTTGCATTTATAACAGCACATGTCTTTTTTATGCAGTAATTTCTGGAGATGGAGCAATCACTATAGTTACAAGGGCTTTTTACTAAAAAATTTATTCAGTAAAAAGAAAAAAATAGTTAAAAAGCTGGATACAAAGCTTTAAAGGGTCATCTTCAGTTCTATCAACAGATCATACAGATGTTATTAGGTTCAATTCACCATTCTAGTCAGAATAACACTCTATTTATCAAACTTATCTAACGTTTTACCATACAACACACAGGTTAGTTTAATCTACTGCACACCAGTGTTCCCTCTAAGCTGAGTTCGTGTGAGCTAGCTCACTGGTTTTTAGCCTCCGGCTCACCCATTTTTTGTCTTAGCTCAGGAAGGAGGGCTTCCGAGCAAACTAATTTATGCAACAGCCAAATAGCTTGCTTACAACTTTAATGCCAGTAGCTCACGAAGTAGAATTTTTGCTCACAAGACTCCACAGCTTAGAGGGAACATTGCTGCACACATTCCTTTACTTTCTCCAAACACTCCTCTTTATTTGGAGTTATGTTCCTTTTCTAGTATCCAGCAAACTCAGCAATCACTTTTAACCCCTGTATTAATTTTACCTAATTATGAGGGATTTTGATAATGTTCTCTTCAGTGGTGAGATTTAATGAAAAATTTAAGCCATTTTTTCAATGCTGATATCCAGAACTCAGGTTCAATTACAGATTCTAAATCCCTAGTCCATAGCTTTACAATTTTTTTCTCCTGATTGCTGTCTAAATCTAGCAGGAGATGATATATCTCAGAAAATATATTCCTTCCTCCAACAATTGCTAACTTTTCAATATCTGTTGTTTTCTTATATCTCCTTATATCTCCTTTTCTTAATTGTGATTGTAGCACAGGATTCACTAAAGCCTCATGTCACTCTTAGAAAGGAGGCTGGGGGGGCTTCCGGTCTAGCTAAGATGGAGGACTGAAGCGTTTCGCAATCGTGCGAAGCGAGCGACGGCCACTTTTGACAGTTTGGGCAATATACAGCCCAACGCATCACTCCCCAGCGAGGGGGGGGGACAAGCAGGCAGCGGCGCCCTAGAGGGAGTGTGAGGTTGGCGTAATCCAGCTTCGGAAGAAGCTGAATTGGGCTTTGACCTCCTCCCACGAAGAAGGCAAGTGCCAAGCAACTCTATAGTGGCCGATCGAGCCGGATTACCGGCATAAATTCTTCGTCAGCAGACTTCTTTGAAGAAGGACAACAACTGTGAGTTAAAAGAAACAATGCGAAACCCGTTTTGAACGTGCTAGATAACAAAAACGTGCCGCTTACCTGAACTGAGTTTGGAGTCAATTTGAATTAAGCGGTTGAGCGGAAAATGAATAGTAAATCCCAGAAATCCGATTCCGGAGAGAAAAAAGTTGATTGAAGCCTTTAAAAACTGTAAAAACGCTTATTGTTTAACATTCCTGTGGTGAAGATGGAGCCGTGTGCGCAACTGTAAAATCGAAACTCACGAACAATAGCGTGGGAAGAGCAGGCTGGTGTCACAAAGAAAGAGGTCCGTGTGAAACATCCAGGAAGTTGAATTCCTAGACGGGCATTAGCGAAAGGAAGACAGTGGAACTTTTAAAGGTGCCGGACCGGAAGTGAGTTGTATGCGGAAGGAAGGGCCTGCAAAGTATCAATTTGACCTACTCTACATGAAATTACCATAGAGAAGTTGCGCCCGACATTTTGAGGAGGACTTCAACTAAATTTGCTTTTTTAATATATTTCTAAGGGTCTTTGGAAAGCGTAAACAGAGAGGCATGGAGGACTAAATCTTATCATCTAGAAGAGTGCTTTATTTTGCGAATCTGTGAATTGGAAAGAAATCGCCAAGACGGAGACCAGGAGAGGCAAGAAAAGAGCCGACTCAGACCCAGAACTTAAACC
>NW_015171503.1:1067839-1076192 GCF_001447785.1 Gekko japonicus | reverse complement strand
GCCTCCATGGAAGCAATGGAGAAGAGAATGACAGAGGCAATACAAGCCATGGGGGAGCAGATAGAAAAAACATTGGGGGACCAACTGGAGAAGCAAACTCAGATTCATCTGAAACATCTAGAAGAAGTCCAAGAGAAGAACATAACAGCATTGAAGGAATTGGTTACTACAGAAATAACTTCAATCAAGCAAGAAATGGAAGGAGTTAAGAAGGATGTTCAAGCAAATGCAACCAAGACTACAGAGACAGAGGAGAAGATACAAAAAATAGAAGAGAAACAAGATTCTTTGACTCAACAAATTACAAGATCAGAGACAATGATGGAGTTCAGAAGGATGCAGACTCATCTGAGATTCAGAGGCATTAAGGAAACAGAGAATGAGAACTTAAAAGAAAAAATGATGGAAGTGATAACGGCTTTTCTGGGCGAGGAGGAAGGGTCAATGGACTCAGACTTTGATTTGATTTATAGAGTGAACTCCAGAATTGCAGAAAAGAAGAATTTACCAAGGGATGTAATTGTACAATTTGTAACAAGATCAATAACAGAGGAGATATTCAAGAAGCAATTCAACGTCCCTTTTGTAATAGAGGGAAACAAAATTATGGTGATGAGAGAACTCCCAAGAACAATACTGCAAGACAGGAAAAGGTATAAATCCTTGGCGGACAAACTCAGAGCTTTGAGCATCAGATATAGATGGGAGATTCCACAAGGTTTATCCTTTACGTATCAAGGTGGGAGGATTCAGATCAGATCGATGATGGACTTTTATAAATTTAAGGCGGACAATGCGGACGTCTTTGGAGAACTTTAAAATAAAACGCATAATGGAGTACAAATTGTTGTCATGGAATGTTAATGGATTAAATTCACCAAACAAGAGGAAAAGAATCAATCATTGGATACAGAAACAGAAATGCAACGTGATATGCTTGCAAGAAACACATATTAGAAAACAGGATATAAAATATTTAAAGAATGCTTTATTTGGAATTGAATTTTGTTCTGCGGCCTCAAACAAGAAAAAAGGAGTTGTGACATATGTGAAGAAGGAGTTACAACCTACAGAAATTTTTAAGGACATAGATGGCAGATACGTGGGTGTGGAATTAATGATTCAGCAGAAAAAAACATTGTTGATCAACGTGTACGCACCCAATGGAGCAAAGGAAAAATTTTTTAAGGATATAACTGACCAATTACAACAATTGACTTATGAGCAAGTTATTATGGCCGGAGACTTTAATGGGACAATAGATCGTCTAGACAGAAAACCACAAAAGGACAACGAATTCAGCGGAAAATTGCCAAAGAATTTTTTTGAATTAGTTAAGCAAGAAAAATTAGAAGATGTTTGGAGGAAATGGAACCCGATGCAGAAAGACTTTACTTTTTATTCCAATAGACATTGCTCTTTTTCCAGAATTGATATGATTTGGATGTCTGAAGAATTATCAATGAAAACACATAAGACTGAAATTTTGCCAAGATGTAATTCAGATCACAATCCGGTGGTATGGAGTTCCACAGAAAGGAAAAAACCCTTTCTGTGGAGGATTAATGAAGACTTGTTGGATAAGAAAACGGTAATTGAGATGTTAAAGGAAGAAACGAAACAATTCTTTCAACAAAATTTAAATAAAGAAACACCGATACAGATTGTATGGGATGCTTATAAAGCGGTGATGAGAGGAATTCTCATCTCGCAAAACGTGAAGCAAAAAAAGGAAAAACTTCAAAAACAAACAGAAGTGTTAGAAAAAATTGCTCAGAAAGAAAAGGAATTAAAAAAGAAGCCTGGAAAAAAGCAAATTATTAAAGAATTAAAGTTGCTGAAGGAACAACTGAATGAGACTTGGAATCAGGAAATGTATTGGAATTTAAAGAAGTTACAACAGAAATCTTTTGAAGGGGCGAACAAACCGGGAAAATACTTAGCTTGGCAACTTAAGGCTAGAAGAGAGAGAAGAATGATAACCAAAATAATAGAAGATGGAAAAGAGTTCGTTGATCCTAATGGAATAAAGAGATGTTTCTTCAAGTATTATGCTAAACTATTCCAAACAACTAGAGTTGATCTTGAGAAGATTAAAACATATTTAAAGGAGATTCCACTACCAAAAATAAGTAAGGAATACAAAGATTTATTAAATGGTCCAATTCAAAAAGAAGAAGTGATGAAGGCAATAGAAGAGACAAAGTTGGGGAAGGCGCCTGGGCCGGACGGATTTACAGCGAAATTCTACAAAAAGATGAAAGAAGAAATTTCCCCGGTCCTGGAAGCTTTAACCAACGAAATAAGAGAAAACAAAAAGGTGCCGGACTCATGGAAAGAAGCAATTATTTCTTTGATTCCAAAGGAAGGACAAGATTCAACAAATGTAAAGAACTACAGGCCAATATCTCTTTTGAACAACGATTATAAAATCTTTGCAAAAATTATTGCAGAAAGGGTGAAAAACTATTTACAAACGGTAATTTCTGAAGATCAAGCGGGCTTTTTACCCAAAAGGCAGATTAGAGACAATGTAAGAATAGTAATGGACGCAATTGAATATTATGAAAAGCACCCAGAAAAAGAAGTAGCTTTTCTGTTTGTTGATGCAGAAAAAGCTTTTGACAATCTTAATTGGAATTTTATGCACCAGATGATGGAAAAGATTGAAGCGGGACAACATTTTAGAAATTGTATTGAAGCTATCTATTCTGAACAAAGAGCTAAAATAAATGTGAATAAAGAACTGACAGATAACTTCAAAGTACAGAAAGGAACAAGGCAAGGTTGTCCGTTATCACCGTTATTATTTATCTGGGTATTGGAAATACTTTTACAAAAAATACAGTACGATCAAGAAATAAAGGGCTTGACACATAAAGGACACCAATACAAATATCGAGCATTTGCAGACGATGTAATGTTTATGGTGGAAAACCCAACAGAAAAATTGACATTGCTTTTTCAAAAAATAAAGGAGTTTGGAGAATTGGCCGGCTTTTACGTAAATAAGAATAAAACAAAACTTATATGTAAAAACATGATCAAACAAAAACAAGTGGAACTACAAGAACTGGTACAATGTGAAGTAGTTAAAAAAACAAAATACCTTGGAATTGAATTAACGGCAAAAAATATAGACCTATATAAGAATAATTATGAGAAATTATGGACTAAGCTGACTCAAGATTTTAAGAAATGGGATAAAATGAACTTATCACTGATGGGAAGAATATCAGTTATAAAAATGAATGTCCTACCACGTTTGATGTTCCTGTTCCAAACAATACCAATTCTGCATAAAACGGATTTGTTGGCCAAGTGGCAACAAGAGTTGTCAAAATTTGTTTGGGCAGGCAAGAAACCAAGGATCAAAATGAAAATACTTTGTGATGCCAAAGAAAGAGGAGGTCTACAAATGCCAAATCTTAGACTATATTATGAAGCGGTTTGTCTAACATGGATGGATCAATGGGTGAAGCTTGAAAATGACAGATTGTTGGGGTTGGAAGGGCATGATTGTAGATTTGGCTGGCATGCATATTTATGGTATGACAAGATAAAAATGGACAGTTTTTTTAAACTTCACTTGGTGAGAAAAGCTTTGTATATGGTATGGACAAGATATAAGAAGTACCAGAGTGACTTAAGACCATTGTGGATTGTACCAGTAGAAGTGTTGATATCTTACTCAAGACAGCGAGGTAGAGACTGGTTGCCATATAGAGATTTAATTAAAAAAGAGGGAACAGAGTGGGTAATGAAAAAGCAGAATGAAATTGAATATGAATATGAGTGGTTGAAATATATGCAGATTTATGATCTTTTTAGATCTGACAAAAAAAACTATGGTTTTAGAGAGGAAAAAAATGAAATTGAAAAGGTTTGGGAGAGTGGAGGAGGAAAAAATATTTCTAAAATGTATAAGGTGTTGTTAAAATGGTATACTGAAGATGAAACTGTTAAAGAACAAATGTTAAAATGGGCTATTAATATGAATAAGGAAGTGGCTATGGAAACCTGGGAATATTTGTGGAAAAATTCTATTAAGATCTCGACATGTACTAATGTTAAAGAAAACTGTTATAAGATGATGTATAGGTGGTACATGACACCTAAGAAGATTGCAAATATGAATCAAAATATGTCAAACAAATGTTGGAAATGTAAGAGGCATGAGGGCTCATTTTATCATATGTGGTGGACTTGTGAGAAAGCTGTAGACTTTTGGACAAAAGTCCACAATGAAATGCAAAAAATATTGAAATGTTCTTTTAAAAAAGCACCGGAAATTCTGCTTTTGGGACTTAAAATGGAAGAAGTCAATACGACTAAAAAGACTTTACTCTGGTACCTGATAGTGACAGCGAGAATGATTTATGCTCAGTTTTGGAAGACGGAAAAGGTACCAGAGGTTGAAGAATGGATACAAAAAGTTCTGTTCATGGCACAAATGGATAAGATTACAAAAAAACTGAATAACAAAGAAGACGATGAGTTTTTTGGAGAATGGAATGATTTTAAAATTTATCTGGAAAAGAACTGGGATGTGAAACAAAACTTAATATGTTTAGATCAATATTAAGTCAAACGATGTTATCTTTAGATTGTAATGATGAGAAACTGATATTGTTGATGATATGAAGTAATTTGGAGCAGGGGTGGAAGCATTGTGGGAAGCCATTGGAGGGAGGGGAGGAACTGGGAATGGGGTAGACAATTGATAGAATGAAAAGTTTTATATGTTGTATTCCTGAGAAAATAAAAAATTTGTTTACCAAAAAAAGAAAGGAGGCTGGGTTAGGTCCAATTCTATCTACTATAAATACCTGGACATTTGGGATTTTGCCTTGTCTTCAGTTTTCAGTCCTCAGCAGAAGTCCACGGGAAGTTGGGTAGAAGTTAAGGACTCCTTCAGCTTCTTTTTACTGCAAGGAACTCTGAACATGCTCTGAGGAAACTGCTACAGTCTCAGTAGCACGTGTTTAGCTTAGCTAGTTCAACAGTATTGTTTTTCATCGTAACCCCTCTGTGCTGTTTTGCTGTGTGCCTTTCCCTGTATTGCATTGTTTTGCCCTTTCCCCCCACTTTTGGAATCCAACCACTTTTCTTTCTCTCTCATCTCTCCTTATATATAATTGAGTAAGGGAGCGGAGGGAAAATGCGCACCGTCAACCACTGGCCTGCCAGCTGCCGCTCAAGGGAGGCGAACGCTGCGAGCGGACGCCGCTGCCAGGAGCCAGGGAAGGGAGGCTGCGAGGCCAGCCGTCGGGGCTGGGCGGGGGCCAGCACCAGGAGGATGCGGCAGCCCTGGAAAAGTGGAATGTCAGCAAGGGGGACAGCAAAGGCCAGGGACGGCGGGTGAGGAGCTCATTCCCAGCCGGCCGGCCCACCTCACTCCACCACCTTCTTCAGCGGGGGGGGGCTACGCTGGGGCCACCTGGCCTCAGGGATGGGGGAGGTGGCTGCCACGCCCGGGGACTGGTAGGCGGTGGCCCCCCTCCCACCACGCCGACCACCGCCCCCATGCACCGCGCGATGACGATCCAGCGCGGCCCAAGGCACTCGCCCCGGCCACGCACGTCTTTGCTCACCTCTCCGCCGGTGAGAGGCAAAGTCCTTCAGTGGGGCGAGATTGTGGCCCCGCCAAGCGCGAGGCCTCTTTCTGGCGGCCGCACCGGCCTTCCCTCGCACGGGGCAGCCTTTGCCGGCCAGGCTGCAGGCCCTGCATTGGAGGGGACTCCGCCGGCCCCGGCCATGCTCGGGGGTGGGGGAGGCCACTGCACACCCTTCTTCACCAGGCGGGCCCGGGCCCAGCCCCCTTGCCCCAAGCCGACAGCTCTCCCTAGGGCTCGTTGCCTCCTCCCGCAACAGGCATTTCCCCTAGTTTATAATAAAGCTTCTTTATAAAGTTTTTTTTTTGCTTCACTTAGTACAATTTATTCCTCTGGGATATTTCTCTTAATCTCTTCCCATGTGATAGACTGCACAGGTGCTACTGGGTTGGTTATAAGGTTTCTTGTGTCTCTACTCTGTCACTTTGTTATTGCTAACAGTGTGCTACGAAAGTGCCTCCTCAGAGGGTCAGTCTAAATATTTTCAGTAGGTCTAGAGTGCTGGTAGCAGGTTACCAACGGGTTTTCCAGGGAATCCTTGGTCTAAGAGTTTCCCAGCAAGGAAAGACACCATTTCCCACTTCTTACTATAATAATCACTACGATGATTAAAAAAGAGAATTAAGATCACTACCCCACCCCATTGTAGAATAATCTCATTTGAAGATGTAGGGCACAAGAAGATAGAACCCTGGACTAGCTAGACATTGGCCTCATCCAACAAAGCAGTTCTTATTTCCAAGAGCTAGTCAGATGTCTGAGAGTTCACAAGCTGCACATAAAAGGGCAGCCTTCCCCTTTGTTCACCTTCAGGATCCTCCATTCAAAAGCAGATGACTTCAACAATGGGGAGATAGGCAAGGTACGGAACTTGTTATAAACCTAATCTTGCCTACAGTTCATCAAAAAAGGATGACCAATCTTGCTGTTGCTTCATCTGGTATTGTTGCAAATCTTTCAGCGGGAGGCAGAATTGCTCACCCAATATTCAAATTACTGTTAAATATCATGAGCACAGTGAGCTATGGGGCTGGTGATCAGAGAAAGTGGGCACACTTCTAGTACTATATAAGGGTTCCAATTTTGGAACTTTTCAAGAAACAGAATGCCAGAATAAACCTCCCTGCACAGCTGCTCCACTTTGCTTTAAAAATCAATAGTATTTAATAACTCCACGCTTTCTCAGACAACCTGAAGTTGTCTCAACACCCAACAGGTTTGAATGTTCCCTCTGAAGCCACTTCAAATTCAGACTGAAGGGCAAGATAGTTTGACTAAGGAATGCTTCCAGACTGGTTCCATTTCTAGGCCTGCTTCAAGGCCAGAAAGTCAAACGTTTCTGAGTGACACTGACTCCCTCTATAAGAATTTTTAAAAACCCTATTTTCCCCAGGCACTAAATTAAAGCATGAAGAAAACACAAGTTATGGTGGAAGACTGAAAGCAGTTTAACTATGATTTACACGGCTGGTAAATATCTAAGACAGAAAAGAAACAAAGTTTGAAGGGTAAGAAGAGCTTGAGCACAACAGAAGTAAACAATTACAGAAACTACAAGATTTGTTTATTTTATTCAACTTATATCCCACTCCTTTCCCCACAAGCAGAGCTCAGGGGGGCTTCCAATGATTGAGTATACAATGGAATCAACATACAATAATATCAGCATGTTACAGTTCAAAATTACATATTAAAATCCAGATTTTTACGGTTTAAAACCTAATAATCAATGTCCTACTGTGACATGTGAGGAAGAAACTGAAAGGAAAAGTAGAAAGGGTCAAAACCATTGGGGAAGCTTGGAAACTATTTAAAACTACAATCCTAGAGGCTCAGAAAAAATATATACCGCAGGTTAGGAAGGGCACAAATAGGTATAGGAAAAAGCCTGCATGGTTAACTAACAAAGTAATGGAAGCTGTAAAAGGTAAGAAGGATTCCTTTAAGCGGTGGAAAGCTAGTCTCAGTGAGGGTGATAAAACGGAACACAGGCTGTGGCAAATAAAATGCAAGTCTGTGATCAGGCAGGCAAAAAAGGAATATGAGGAACATATAGCAAAAAATATAAAGACCAACAATAAAACTTTCTTCAAATACATTAGAAGTAGGAAAACCAGCCAGGGAGGCAGGGGGCCCTTGGATGACCAAGGGGTAAAAGGAGTACTGAAGAATGATAGGGAAATGGCTGAGAAACTAAATGCATTTTTTGCCTCTGTCTTCACTATGGAAGATGAGAAGTTCTTGCCCACTCCAGAACCACTGATTTCGGGAGCGGTGTTGAGAGACCTGAGTCAGATTGAGGTGACGAGAGAGGAGGTCCTACGACTGATAGACAACTTAAAAACTGATCAATCACCAGGCCTGGATGGCATACATCTGAGAGTTCTGAAAGAACTCAGATGTGAATTTGTGGATCTCCTGACAAAACATGTAATCTTTCATTAAAATCTGCCTCCCTTCCTGAGGACTGGAAGGTAGCTAATGTCACTCCCATCTTTAAAAAGGGTTCCAAAGGAGATCCGGGAAATTACAGGCCAGTCAGTCTGACTTCGATACCGGGTAAGTTGGTGGAAACTATTATAAAGGAAAAAATTAATAGGCACATAGATGAACAAAAACTATTGAGGAAGACTCAGCATGGGTTCTGTAAGGGAAGAGCTTGTCTCACTAACCTGTTAGTGTTCATTGAGGAAGTGAACAAACATGTGGACAAGGGGGACCCAACAGATGTTGTTTAC
>NW_015171503.1:1004307-1066830 GCF_001447785.1 Gekko japonicus | reverse complement strand
ACTGTATTCTTGGTGCTGGGGGGGGGGGACAATGGAAGGGCTTCTAGTGTCCTGGCCCCACTGGTTGACCTCCTGATGGCACCTGGTATTTTTGGCCACTGTCTGACAGAGTGTTGGACTAGATGGGCCATTGGCCTGATACAACATTGGCTTCTCTTATGTTCTTAGTGGGTGAGGGGGAGGCAGCCAGGGGCAGGGGGCTCAGCCATACGTCCAGTGGAACATCTCGGTCTTACAGGCCCTGTGGAACTGAACCAAGTCCCACAGGACTCCAGTCTCATTAGAGAGAGAGTTCCACCAGGTTGGGGCCAGGGCTGAGAAGGCCCTGGTCCTGGTCGAGGACAGTCAAACTGTTTTGGGGGCAGGGATTACCAGCAAGTTGTTACTGGATGAGCATAATGCTCTTTGAGGGATATACAGGAGACACGGTCCCATAGATACCAACAGTCTCAGACTGTTTAGGGCTTTAAAGACAAGTACCAGAACCTTGAACCTGATTCGATACTCAATCTGGAGCCAGTGCACCTAGTGGAGCACAGGTTGTATGTATGCTCTCAGAGGGGTCCCAGTAAGGACCTGCACTGCTGCATTCTGGACCCGATGAAGTTTCCGGAGCAAGCTCAAGGGCAGCCCTGCACAGAGTGAGTTACAGTAGTCTAATCTAGAGGTGACCACTGCATGGATCACTGTGACCAGGTTGGCATGAGACAGGTAGGGGATCAGCTGCCTGGCTTGGCAAAGATGGAAAAATGCTGTCCTGGCTGTATTTGTGACCTGAGCCTCCAACAAAAGGGAGGCATCTAGGATCACACCCAAACTCCTAACGGAGGGGGCTGGTACTAGCTGTACACCATTAGAGTGGGAAGCTGAATTCCCTGACCTGCCCCCCGCCCCGCCGGCCTAGCCACAGGACCTCCGACTTCAATGGGTTCAGTTTCAGACAGCTGTTTTAACCATTCCACCACAGCCTCTAACAAACTGGCCAGATCTTCTGGGACAGTATCTGGTCAGCCGTCCATTAACAGATAAAACTAGGTGTCATCTGCACACTGATGACACCTTAGCATGAAAATCCTGACTAGCTGGGCGAGAAGATGCATATAGATGCTGAATAACATTGGGTTACTTAGGACAAACTATTTCCAGTTTAAGTGAAATATAATATATGACTTTCCCAAGTAAAAAGTGTGATCACAGAAATCAAGAGATAGCAATATTTTCAGGAACTCTATAATCAAATGCATTATCTAATAACATATTTTTATTAGAATTTGCACTTTATTTCATGGAATGATACAATGCAACCATGCAGTCCAGCACAGCGACAATGCAGCCCAGCATGGCAACACTAGCAGGGAACATCAGTTGATTACTTAAATAGTACTTCTTCCACTTACAGGACTGAGCTATATTGTTTGTGGTCCTTCTCCAGGTTAGGGAGAAGGATGGGAGTCTCAACAGAACACCAGAATTTAAAAATGGACTTACCAATGGTGAGCACATATGCAGACTTCAGACCAGTGTGGTATAGGACATAAGATGTTTTTTACTTATTTAATCCATTTCTATGTCACATTTTCCAATCAAGGTGGAAAATCAGCATCACCCTATTGTACTAATCAACAAGACAAGGCTAGAACCACCAGAAAACGATGCCCTCAACACCCATCTTAATAAACTAATTCAATTCAAAATGACAGCATGGTCAATGGCATCAAATACAACCAAGAGGTCCAAAGAAACCAAAATGACCTCATGCTCCCAACTCTCTCCTATCAGGGTAATCAAGTCAGTTTTTATCCAGAAACCAGGACAGAAGCCAAACTGAAAATGGTCCAGATAATCTTACCCATGAATGCTGCATAGCCACCATCCTTTCAATCCTATTAGCCAAAATGTGCAGGAAAGGTGGGTTATAAATTCAAAATAATAAATAAATAAATATATTCTGCCTGTTTATAGTTATTCAAATTTTCTAGGTCCAAGTATGTTTTTGTGTGGAGAGGTTTCACAATCACCTTTTTCGAGCCAGTCACCAGTACGCCTTCCTTTTATGTGGCATTTACTACTCCATGGATTCAACCAGGCAACTGCCTCAGCCAAGACGTAACAACTTATTTAAATATTTTTATCCCACTTTACTCCTGAAAAGGAAGAATCCAGGTGGCTTACAGAACTAAAAAGTTAAGCAATAATATAAAATCATAATACAGTGATAAAACAAGAAGAGGAGCTGGGGGTGGCACATAGAAGAATGCAATCCTTGGTGGTAAAGCATCTCCTGACAACCAAGATAGTAACAGGTTCACTATAAATGTAGTAGGCACACATTTCCAAACAATTTGTGACTGGTTAGATGTACTTAGTTGTTCAGGCCCAAACATGTGGGCAACTAATCTATGCTTGAAATAACTTTGTGTGATTGGACAAATTAGTGGGTATCCAGGTTGCGCCAGGTGTCAGTGATTTTATTTGTAAAATATTTAAACAAACCATAGCAAGCCTCTGTGTTCTCAGAATACATTTTTCAAGTGTTCAACAAGCTAGACTCAGGTTCAAACGCCCACTGTGCCATTATGATGACCAGCCCTTGGGCAAATCATCATCAGCTTAACCCATTTTACAAGGCTTTTTGGAGGATAAACAGATTAAGACTATGTAAAAATTGAGCAAAGGAAGGCATACAGGTACATTAATACTAATATTAGTATTTCAATATGTGACAATTTCTTATGCAAGTTTGGGCTTGCAAATTAGGGAGGGAAGAGAATCTGCAATTACAAGCATACGGAATGAAGACATCATAGCTTTATCTCTAGAGACTTCAGCAGTTTCCTGGACTGCATTCCTTTGGCCTCACATTAGAACAGTTCCTGACTATGTGATTGTATTTGAGCCAGTGTTACACATTTCATGGTTCCTTCTTCCCTGGTGATAAGATCCAGAATGCCAATAAAATATTCCTTTACCATTCAAACTGTGCCAGAGGAAACAGGTCTGGTTGCTGAAAATGGCACATTGGACAATTGGGTACAACTAAAACCTTTTAAATAAGATAACACTGGGGCAGATGTGAGACCAAGCACCCCTGCCCCCCCAGGTTAATGTGAATGGCTATAAGCCTGTTCCAAACTGTAGGTGTTACTAATTGGTCTCTTGACCTACACAGCCCTTATCATCTTCAAGGCTAGAGCTGTAAATGTGGTAATTACCTTCACATGAGAATCTGTGGCCCGCAAGATGGGAGGGGGGAATCAGGGGTGATGAGGTAATTTTCTAGAGGATTCTAGCAAGAATGTGTCCTGATTGGGTATCATTATCACCTGCTGCTGCTTGGTCAAAAAACTATAATTGAGCCAAGGCCTGGAGAAAAGTTCTGATGGACAGAAGGCCTGGACTAAGATATGCTCATATTGCAATAGACAGCAGCATAGAGAACACATGAGCTGTGGACTTTGACTCTTGGACGTAAGGTGTGTGCTATCTAACGCAGGTTTTGAAAGTGTGTTAGATAGTTACGCTAGTTTTCTTGTTTTTCTGCTGTATGACTTTACGGTGTTGGGTTGCCTGTAGATTAAATCCATTGTTTTGACAGAAATTAAATAAAACTTCATATAATTTTTTTTTTAATTAAACAAAGGTTTCATTACTTGTGTACAACAGTGCTGGGAACCCAGAGGGTTCAGCTTTGGACTCTTTGACAACAGCAGAGGGTGCTCTAGGCCCAAGAGGCATGTTAGCATAGTACAAGGAATGCAAGGATATTCATGACAAATTTATTAGACTGTGGAACACTCTGGAGCACTGAGCAGTATAACTAATTCCCTTATTTCCTACATCTTGCCATTTTTACATCTAGTAGTAGGGGAAAGCTTAACCAGATGCCTAGAGTGTTGTGGAATCCTCCTCTGAGGCCCATGAAAAAAGTCTGGCTAAACAGCTGAAGATATATTTTCAGTTTAGGGTTTCCTGTTTTAGGACAAGAACTATATCATCCATTGGGTTGTTTCCAGCTCTCTAACCTTTTTTATTTCATTAATAACTAGGAAAAGGCCCGTTGTGGAAATAAATACAACGGCCTCTAGAAAGAGGCTCTGGGCGGGTACCCCGGCCTTGGACACTCAGTGTCAATTTGCTGTGGCGACCTCAGCAGGGTATAATGACACTGAGTCCACCATTTTCTCCAGAGGAACTGATCTCTGCTACCTAAAGAACAGTTGTAATTTTGAGTGATCTCCAGCCCTCACCTGGAGATTGGCAACGGTGGTTCCCCAGAAGGGAATAGTTGGTTTGGAGGGTAGAGTCTATGGCTTTGTACCTGTCCAAGGTCCCACGCCTCCTGAAACCCCACCCTCTCCAGGCTCCATCCCTCACATCTCCAGGAATTTCCACCTGGAGTTGGCAACCCTATCTCCTGCCCAGCCAATCATCAACCTACCTTTATTTCCCCCTCACTCTTCCGCTTTCCACCCCCCACACACCTGCAGCCTCTCCCGTGCTCTGAAGCCCTGACTGCTACGTCATATTGGCTGTCATACGCGGGCCACCTCAGCAGCATATAAGGATACAGAGCCCACCATTTTCTCCAGGGGAACTGATCTCTGCCATCTGGAAAGCAGTTGTAATTCTGAGGGATCTCCAGCCCTCACCTGGAGACTGGACACATTTTACCTCAGAACAGCAAACCGTTTAGAATGTTAGAGGCAAAAGCCAATCGAGTCACATATGCAAATGACCTCTGTGTTCTGGCTGCATATGCAAATAACCTCTGTGTTCTGACTGGCTATGGGGGGGGAGAGGAACAGCAAAATGTTTAGAATGTTGGAGGCAGAACTCAGGCAAAGCAGCCAGTGGATAGGGAGACCCTCTGAATGACAGATCAGAGAGCGAACTGATTTTGGAGCGTGTGGAATGTTCTAGAGAAGTGCCACTACCATTCGGCTTTTACTTATAAAGGGAGATTAGATGACAGTCAATATGCTATCCAGCATCATAATGTTTAGAGCCATTATCAGTGAAATCACTCTGACCAGAAAAAAATTATTAAGATACTATAGGGGTAGTATCTAGCTAAGCTTCCTTCTATTATCAATAAAAGTAACCAGCAGTTTTAAATGTATGTTTAATGAAAACTTCATTCTCTCTAAACTTCCAATAGAGAGGGATAGAAAAAAAGCCCATAAGTTTCATATAGGCTATCAAAGCACTAATGAATCAGAGAGGAAAATCTGACAGTAGACAATAATACGTAAATTCATTTTCTTAGCTACAGGAGTTGGAAAGTAATTAAGGAGTGCCTGGCCAATGAAAAGCTTTTTCGTTTAATCTATTGCCGAAAAAATAAAAAGCCTGGCACCACTAGATTAAGGGAAATCAAGCTAGTAAAATGCAAATATGTTGTAGATGGAACCACTTAATAAATTTTGCAGAGTCAATGTCCTATACTTCGTTTCTTATATGAAGACAGGAGCTCCGAATTGCTAACATGAAACAGCAAATCTCAACCATCACAAGACAGAGCCATCTTCTACTAAATAAAGAATTTCTGCTTCATCCCGGTTGGGAAAGCCTCACAA
This sequence comes from Gekko japonicus, assembly GCF_001447785.1. Taxonomy (NCBI): domain Eukaryota; kingdom Metazoa; phylum Chordata; class Lepidosauria; order Squamata; family Gekkonidae; genus Gekko; species Gekko japonicus. The sequence continues at coordinate 1,061,254 of NW_015171503.1, read as the reverse complement.
TTCCATCTACAGATCAAAGGCATGCTTCTAACACAGGAAAGGGGAAATAATCTTATTGCACCATGATTCAAACTCTGAACAGATGCCTTCATATATTTATTGCAATGTTAAGAATTCTTCCACCAGCAAGACAGCCCCTTCATACTTTATGCAACAATCGCATCTGCTGCAACTACATCCATATTCATCACAGCAAAGAATAACATGTAAACAGCAGACTCAAAATTCACACCTATTATTCAGCAAAACATTCCAAGAAGCTGTTCCCCAATGCATGTCCAATAAAACAGACATCGTTAAACAGGACTTAAAAATGCCTTATGAATCATATATTTTCAGATGACAGCAGAAAATGTAAATTCAACCAGATTTCTCAAGGTAGGGAATTGGACAAGATGAGCAGCAGAAATTATTTATTTACAATATTTGTAGCAGAAATTATTTATTTACAATATTTAGAGCTACCTTTCTCACTGGCACTCAAGGCGGATTACATAGAATAAATCAATACAATCAATAAACCAGAGGTAAAGCAGCACAAGTATGAATATGATACATTAAGCCGTCCTGAGCCTGCTTTGGCAGGGAGGGTGGGGTATAAATCAAATAAATAAGTAACAAAAATTACATAGTAGGAACCTATTTACATCAACAGATAGACTGTACTACTGTGCAGAGTTTGTACTACAGTTCATAACCTTTTACCACAAGCTTCTTTCTGAATCATATTGTTACAGTGCAGCCCTACTTCCTGCGCAAAAAGCCCTCTTGAATAATTCAACTTTACACAGCTTGCAGAATAGAGAAGGTCCTTCTCTGCCTCTTGCAGATTTCGGCACAGAGAAACATGGGATGTGGTTCAAGGCCTCCTAGGATGACCTCAATGAACAAGGAAGACAGAAGCTCATTTACAAAGCAAGAGAGCCAGTGTGGTGCAGGGGTTAGTATTGGATTAGGATGCAGGAGACCCAGCTTCAAAACCTCACTCTGCTATGGAATCTTGCAGGCTGACCTCCGGCCAGTCACAAGGTTGTTGCGAGGGTAAAATGGAGGACGAGGGAAGAATGATGCTGTGAACCACTTTGGTCTCCCCTGGGGAGAGTGGGAGGGTATACATATCCTTATAAACAAATAAATAATGTACAGAGAAACACTATTTTCTTTCTTTCCTTGTTCTTCTAAACAGGCTTCATTGATCTGACTGGTCAAAAGCTATTTGGCAAATCAATCAAATCAGCCGAACTCTGGAGGACGGTGGAAGACAGGAGAAACCAATCTAATACTGGTAAAATAATCACTATTCTATTTGCTAGTTGGGAACATACTTGACTTCAGGGAATGTTTGTCTTGCATCCAAACCTATCATTAACTACCAGTTTTTCAGACTTAGTTATTTTTCCTGAGGATTCCCATGTCCTGTTCAGAGTCCTGTTCATGGCTCAGCACCATGAGCCAAACTCACTGGTATGTTGTTTGAATGTGAAAACGAAGATAACTAAATGCAGTCTGATTCAAGTCTAATGCAAAGTGTGAACCTTTTCACCCTCAAACCAGGGCTAAACATATAAGTTATTTATACTGCTAAAGGAAATTTACTCACACTGTGTCCTCTGTTTTACCTCTTAGAAAAATGCAAAATAGATTGACACAGGGTATCACTTAACCAGTCTCATTTGTGTATGTAAAATATAGATTGTTGCTATACAAAGTCCTTTTGTAATGTCTCAAGAACTGTGTGCAGCCTATGTGTTTGTATGACAGTTTTGGTTCTTTATCTTTCTGTTTTTGGTTCTTTATCTTTCTGTTATTAGCTGGAAGATTCACCTGACACAACCATTAACAAAGATGTTACAGGTGGCTTCACCTGCAGTTCTAAAGAAAAGGAATGAGAAGGAATCATTTAAGTGGAGCAGAGTCAAGACAGGACACAAAAACAATTTGAACAAGAGGGCTCAGTTGAAGGAAAAGAAAGTATTAGGGACTGCTTTGTGAGATATGCATCCAAGAACAGCTTCTTGGATACAGACTAATTCCATTTTAATCCCCTTTCACGTATTCCTTTGTGTGGATGATGGTTTTAATCCCCTTTTACATACTCCTTTGTGTAGATGATTTAGTATGTTACTAAATCTTCTTGGAAGAATTCAGAACAATTCTAATATATGGTAACTGTCCTAAATTGGTTGGATGTCTGGCATAGCATACTTGAATGGTGAAACTGTAGGGATTTTTAAAGTTTATTAAACTGCTTAGAGAATCTATTAATTTCCAGATTTATTTTTAGCAAACTTGGCGTGTAGTATAAGTCAAGTTATTTAGGTCTAAGCCTTCCTGCTCAGGAATGTGTGGCCAAATGGGCCTCCCCTCCCCCCCAAAAAAACCCCTGTTCTTATAGCATTCCAAACTCTAGTTGCTTTAAGAAGAACTCAAAAAGTTGTAATCAATTTTTCAAAAAAAAAAAAGTACCTACAATAAAAACTTCCTTATGAGTTCAGGTTCTCCCCTTTTTCCAATCATAGCAGCAGGCCTTGAGTTCAGATATTTAAGACCAGTAGCAGACCTCTTAAAAGTATGGATGCAAACAAAACATCCTGTGTAGAATTACTCTGTGTAATCTGCCATGAGTCCAAGTGAGAAAGGCAGACTATAACCAAGGTAAATAAAATAAACATCCAGCAGAACAAACCATTACCTGATCACTCACAGCAAGCCAAATCTTTCTGTGAGAGTTTAGTTACCATCTTTAGTGAGAGTTTAGTTACCGCCCGTTCGCGGGGAGGGCGGGGTATAAATGCAATAAAATAAATAAATAAAAAATAAAACCCATGGTTTTCTTAGCTTCTACTTAGATGATTTTTATTGGGGGGGGGGGAGAGAGAGACTTGAGATAGCACAAACAGCATGTTATCCAAGCGGCATTTCTTCAAATGAGCACCTACATGCCATGAGTGTTTTCTCTTAAGCAAGAACTCTCTAGATAACCTTAGGCAAGCTATTTTCCATCTCAGCCAGATCTGCAAAACTGGGGGAGGAAGACAGCCTATCCTTGCAGAAAAACAAAAAACCCCAACTCTCCTCAAAACTGTATGCTGCATACATGTGCTTCCCTTAGGTGCCAGGTAATATCAGAATGTACTAGTCCTAGACCCACATAGTAGGTCATAGTAGGTACGGACAAAACTTGCTTTCCACTCAGCGAATAAAGATTTGACAGGCAAAATAAACACTGTTCTCTCACCTTCTAGTTCCATGTGTAGTTATACCTTGGGCCTCAAAGGTGGCATTACCTTCAAAAGGACTCCAGGACTGGTACCTGAAGACAGACATTCTGAGGCATATTCCACCCATTCTCAGGATCCTGAGGAAGGAAGTGCCTTACTGCAGAAATAATCACTAAGCGCTACACATGCAGCATTTGTTGCAGGAACAAGGAAAGCAAAAGAAGTAATGGAGTCCTTCATTCTAACTTCTTTCCCCTGTGATTCAGTCCCCCAATGAATTATTTGCAAGAGATATTAATACTGAACTACCGTATAGGGTTGTTGTAATGATGACAAGAAAACATATGTGAGACACTCTGAACAACAACACCCTATACAAAGATTCAATATTAATACCCTGGCAAAAAAAGCCCCTGCTCAACAATCATTACTCTCTCAGCTTTGTATACGCAATTACGCATGAGATCCCTGCAGGGCCCATAAGGCCAGAAGAAACTGGCCTCTGAAGCTAGCAGAAGGGAGAGCACAGGATGGGAGAGGTGCTCCCCTAGTCAGAAGGACATTATCTAACAAACAAATAATTCTGGGGAAAAAAAATATAAGGGAACTAAGGCCAGGTCTAGTGCATATATGTTTACATGTGTGGTTTTATTTAATAATTCTTCTCCTGTCCCCTTCTCCTGCCAAGCAGAACCCAAAGAAGCTTTCAATTAAAGTCATACTCAAAGGACACATAGCATGGCATAGTGAATAAAAGTGTTGGACTAGGATCCCCAGAGACCCAGGTTCGAATCCTCACTTCTACCATGGAAGGTCGCTGGGCTAGTCACATTCTCTCATCCTAACCTACCTCACATTTGTGAAAAAATGGAGGCAGGGGGAATGATGTTCTAAGCGCCCTTTGGGTGCCCCATTGGGAATATAGATAAATAAAAAATGCATGCAACAGAAGTAATAATACAAATTTCACAGAGAACACTAAAACAGCTGTTCCAGCTCCTCCTCCTCCAAAAGCCCTTCTAAATAATGCTGCTTTACAAGGATTTTGAAAGACATGTCATGATAGGAGCTAACAGCTGTGAAAAGCCCATTTTACAGAAACAGGGCACAATAAAAGCTAGGCTGTGATTGTTCGCACCTCAGTTGCATAACAGAACAGACAGGAGTAGGAGTGGGGCTGTGGTCCAACATCTACTTTGTAAGCAGAAAGTCCCAGGTTCAATCCCCAGCACGTCCAGTTAAAAGGATCAGGCAGTAGGGGATACAGAAGGCTTCCACCAGAGTCCCTGGAGATCCTCTGCCAGTCAAGCAGACAATACTGAGTCTGATGGACCAAGGATCTGACTCCATATAAGATAGCTGCATGGGTACACATGCAGGAGTGACTGCTGGAATGATCAGAGCAGCGACAAAGGGTTTATGCTGGGAGAGATGGTCCTTCAAGTATGTGGGTCCCAGATTGTTAAAATTAGCAGCTCCTGGAATGAAACTCTGTGACCAGCACAGAAATCTCAAGACAGCATAATACGCCATGGTGGTTCATTCCAGATAATATGAGAGTTGCCACACTTTGGACCAGCTAAAATTTCCAGGCTGACTTCCAAGTTGGTTAGAAATTTCCAGACAGTCCCAGAGAAGGTGTGCCAAAGCAATCTACCACTGAGGTCACCATAACATGAATCAGTGTAGCTAAGCAAGCTATAAAGGGTAATTTCAATACTAATTTTTTTTTGGGGGGGGGGGGGTTGACTGACTTGCTTTTTGCAATAACAAAGACCTATAACTCAACATACTCTGTCAGTGCCAGATTTATTCAGTTCAAAGTGGGCACTGCAATCCCTGCTGTCAGGGCTACCAACCAACATCACTTTATCCATCTACCGTCCCCTTCTTTATTCCCGATAATTGACCATCTTCAGAGCGGGTACTATTGGGGGCGCGAGACGTTCCTGGCAGAGGACGACGCTATAGGGACGTATATTGTTGCTGCTATATATTATTACTGTTGTTTGTTGTTCTAGTATAAATAATTTTAGAACCCCATCTTGAATTTCATAGTTAAATATTTTTGGAACACCGTAAAGTAATTTCTAGCAAACTGTATTTATTGTATTTTATATTATTCTGTACTGTTTTAGTGCCTTAACCTGGGAATCCGTGCCCCTTGTGAGCCACCCTGAGCCTTCGGGGAGGGTTTTTTTTTAATTTAAAGATAAATAAATAAATAAATAAAATTCTCCCTCAGCCACTTGACCATGGCATCCAAGCACCAACAAAGGACAGAGAAAATTGTGCTGAGAGGCGTATTTAGTTCATATAGGGATGATATACCCCTGACCTAGACAGTCCAAGCTAGCACAGTCTCATCAGATCTCAACACCTAAAAAGGGTCGGCCCAAGTCGGTACTTGGATGGGAGACCACCAAGGAAGTCCAGGGTTGTTATGCAGAGGCAGGCAAGGACAAACCACTTCATCTCTTGCCTTGAAACCCCCATGAGGGGTCACCACGAGTCAGCTGCAGCTTGATGGCTCTTTCCACCACCAGGTATCACATTCAAAAGCAAGAGAAAGGACTGCAAGTCACTTTTCCTCTCCCCACACTTATGAATGCTGTCCAAAGAAAGGGAGATTAACATCTTTCACCCTTAAGGTAATTCCTGGGGGAAAGAAGCATGGAGAGAAGGACCATTTCTTCTTTTGCCATTTCTTTTGTGTATCTAAAGAAGCCTTGAGAAAAGTTCGGTTTGTCACTAGTTAATGCCTATGTTTTATAAATGTAAAGGGAGTCTGTCAGTCTATAAGAGGAAAAATTAGTGTGGGCATTTGTGGTTTATGAGAAATGTGGAGAATGTCTGAAGTGGATTCAATTGCAGCAACAGCGATTTCCTGAGCTTTAACTGTACATTTTGTACAAAGGAAGACAACATGAGAGGGAGGAAAAACAACTATTCAGAGAAGCTGAATGAAAAATCATTATACTCCTTAGAAATAATGTAGCCGTTTCTGCAGGAATCCAAAGTGTCTCACATTCTCAGCAATCTTGTCAAAACCTGGTAAAATGTGCCAGCATTATCCCCATATCACAGATGTGTGGCTAAGGCTAACAGAGAGTCATGCCTAATAGTCAGTAATATGTCTAAGCTCGGATTTTAATGGAATACTCGTGGTTCATGTGCTCAAGCACTGAGCACTAGTACAAGGGAGACCACTGTTCCAACCTCTACTCAACCATGAAGCAAACTGTGAGACTAGCTACTCCGTAACTAAGGATGAGGGGAAGGAGGAATCAGGTACACCGCATTTTGAGAACCTGAAAGAAATTATAGGATAAAAACAAAAGATTTCTAGTGTCCCTAAATATACATTTCAAGAAGACTGTTTGCAAGTATTAAAATAAGCTACTATATCACACACCATCCCATTTGTGGCACTGTGGTAATCTCACACCTTTTCAACAATCATCTCTACCTGCATTGGGCTTAGGTGCTCATGCCCCTGAAAATTCTTCTGCACGGCAATGACCTCTAAAAGACTCCCATTCAGTATCAAGAGGATTGCTTTTCAGACACCTACCCTTTCTCACCACCACTTCTCGCCATTGTCATATTTAGCAAAGGTCACAAAGGATACCATCAACAATCATTTGTGAATTATCTTTCTTTTAGTCATGACTCTCACTGTCATTTATACTTATACACTCAGTTTGTTCTTAAGCAACACTAGCCTTTACAATCTGCTCTTTGGAGAACACCTTCCATGAAAGAGTCAAGGGTGAGAGGATTACACACTGATCATCCTATTCAAGAAATGCCAAGGAAGTGCCTCATAATTGTGCAACTCTTGCTGGTTAATCTAAGATAGAAGCATTGATTTTCAGCAGTAGACAAACAGAGGTTGAAGGACAAGACTTGAGGAAGAAGCAGCCTGGGAACCAACAGTGTGCAAAAATCCCACACATACTCAATACATTGGATATGCTGGGAATCTTCTGAAGAAAAAAACAGGAACAATTCAAATTAATCTGCAGAGGGAACTACCCCCACATTAAGAATCTTTACTCATATCCTTGTTTTCCCCATCTCATCAGCCATGCGTAAGAAGAACACCAGAATGACAGCAAGCAGAACTTTTAGACAATATCAATTCCCCCCCCCCCCCCTTTAAAACAGAGAAAACAAATTTGACTACAAGGTCCAGAACACTGAGAGAAACTGAGTAAAGTTGTTCCAGAATAACTGCAGACATATTTATGTTGTGTGATAGATCACATTAGAAAGACGCAGCATTTAGAGGAGTGGTGTTTCTGGTAGCCTCTTCACACCCATCATTAGCCAAGTGTGGCAAAGTACAAAGAGAACACATTTTAGAAGAGAACAAATACTTCCCAGTTCATCACATACCACTGAATGCTTCACAGAATGGAAATCCTTGAATGGCTAACAATAACCCTTCCAAAATTCCTGCGTGGCTGCAAGAATTGCCTTTTTCTAATATACAACTGTCACTTGGGGAAAAAGACTTCTGCCATTATATTCAGTATACACAGCCAGAGGCTGTCCTCTCAGCCATGGAGGGAAAGGTCAGTTCTCCCCTGGATAAAGACAATTTGCTACTAGATTGAGAGACCCCGCAAAGGAAACTGACAACCTTGCCATATCCAAACTGGTAGGAACAGACTAGAGTGCAACATGGACTGGGAGACCTTCCTCCTGTGTTCAGTCTGGATCAGTTTCTCTCCCTCTTTCAGCTTTATGTACCTACCTCTAAAATGGGCTGTCCCGGTCCTGACGCCCCGGGCCTCCTCCAAGAACCCCTTCCCGACACTGGAGCCGCATACACCCCACTCACCGCGTCTGCCGCAAGCCCGCAGCCGGATGGGCAGGCAACGCCAGTCCTCGAGGGGGGGGAGAAAGACCGCGAGGGGTGCCGACCAGTGGCACAACCCCTCGGTTGCCGAGCGCGTCCCCGGGCTCGCGGCCGGAGGGCCGGCCCTGAGGAGACGCAGACGGCGGCAGAGACGCCCGTTTCGGGGCACCCTGGCAACCCAATGCTTCCCGCGCCGCCCGGCATGAGCCGGACGGCAAGCCGCGCCCCAGCGCTAGACGGGACTGGAGAGCCCCGCCCTGGCTGGGCGTCCGAGCTTATATACGGAGGCGGGGCTAGTGGTGATGGACACCTGGGTGTCCAATGGGTTGAGGGACCGGGGGGAGAAGGGTATAAAAGGGGAACGAGCAAGGAGGTCGGGGAGGAAGGTCTGCCAGGTCGAGACGGGGGCACGTGATGAGTCGAGGCCGGAGAGAGATACGGCTCGACAAACGGCCCTCAAAGACGTGTGCAGGAAGGAGCACTGGGGCTTATGCCGGTGACGGAACCAGGCGGCCCAGCTCCCATTCTGAGACCTCCGTTCCCCTGGCAAGGCAGGGCAGTTGTTGGAGACGGCGTCTGGCGGCGGCGACGACCCGGCCGTGCGGGCCAGAGCGCCACAGGTGGTGGAGAATGCGGGCAGACCCACGTTAAAAGGGTTTCCCCTACCTCGCCTGCCTACTCCTCAAGGGTGGCGGTGGTCTCGTTCTCAACAGGTTGACAACCCCTCGTCCCGCCCAGCGGAACAACCCAGTGTCACGGAGACCCAGGTAGGAGCGGGGGCAGAGGCCCCACCGTCAGCCATGGACCTCACCCAGTTCGGGCAGTGGCTGACGGAACACCAGGCCCAGCTCCTGAGAGAGGTGTCCCAGCAACAGCAGGTGGCCCAAGCTGCCCTCGTGCGGGATTTGCAACAAGCCCTAGTGAATCCTCCAGCGCAGAATCCCGCTCCTAACCCCACGGGACTGGCGAGGGGTCCCTGGCCTCCTCTAACGAAGTTAGGCCCCGACGATGATATAGAGGCGTTCTTGGAGGCGTTCGAGCGAGTGGCGGAAGCCTCTCGGTGGCCCCGCGAGCAGTGGGCCTTCACCATAGGCCCATATTTAACAGGAGAGGCACAAGCGGCCCTTAAGGCTTTAGAAAGGGCAGACGCCTCCGATTATAACAAGCTTAAGGCAGCTGTGCTCGACCGCCTGGGAGTCTCCCCGGAGACTCATCGCCAACGCCTGCGGAGCCTCCAAATCCCTCCGGGTTGCCGCCCACGTGCCTTCGTAGCTAGCTTAAAGGATGCTGCCACCCGCTGGCTCGACCCCTCATCTGAAGACGGGCGGCGTATAGTGGAGCAGGTGGTGGTGGAGCAATTGCTACAGGTGCTGCCAGCGAAGGCTCGTCACTGGGTGGCATGCTGGAAACCCACTAAGATAAATGAGGCCCAGGAACTGTGGGAGAATTTCCTAATGGCGGAGGGGAGAGATAGCGTGTCACGGCCCGAAGGACCCAGTCCTAAGAAGCAACCGGGAGTCATAGGGAAGACCGATGGGGGTCCTGGCCCTGGGCGTCCCGCAAATACGCCGTGGGGCGGACGCGCTAGGCCCTCACAGGGGCAGTCCTTCCCACGTCCACCATTCTTTCGGGGTAGAGGGTCCTTTACGCCTGCCGGCCCGCGCGGAAAACCGAACCGGGAAGATAGGGAGCCTACACCATCCCCCTCTGCAGGCCAGACCCCCACGGAATTAGGTCCCTGCTTCTCCTGTGGTCAATGGGGCCATCTCCGCCGTGATTGCCCCATGATGGAGTGCGACACGGGATGGGAGATGACTATGCAAACCTCTGCTGTGGGGTGCAGGCCCCCACCCTGGATTGTGCAAGTAGTTTCCGCCCGCCGAGTACTAAAAGCACTAGTGGATAGCGGCAGTTCAGTGTCTATGATACAGACACACCTCTTACCTAAGGGATTACCGGTGGTGCGCACTACCTCCGTTTCTTGTTTCCACGGGCATGTGGTACGTTACCCAGTAGTCACGATTCCCCTCCAGTATCTGGGGCGAGAGTGGGAAGTTCAGGTCGCCAGAGTGGAGCGCCTCCCCTACCCGGTGCTTCTGGGCCGAGACGCCCCAGGCTTCCCGGCTCTGATACAAGAAGCCCTCTCACGTGGGGAAGCCCTGGCCGACCCGCTAGAAGGACCCTCCAATCTAGTGGCCCCCGCAGAGGAAGGTTCCGAAGATGAAGGAGTGGGAGACCCCCCGCTTGACCCGTTACCCCAGGAGGAGGCAGAGCCTGGTGCCCTTTGGATCCAGGACCCCCGGTTCGCGGAAGCTCAAGAACAAGATGAGGCCTTGGCCCAACTGCGACGACGACTGGCGGTGAGTGATGGCGACGTGGTGGATCAGCGACTTAGTGGCCGGCTTCCCAAGGTTGTGCGTGAGGGGGGAGTGTGGTTCCGGGAGGCCAGGGGTCGACTGGGAAACATCCGGCAATTATTGGTACCCCACGGGTATCAGGAGGAGGTCCTGAGGTCATCCCACGATCACCCCTGTGCCAGGCACCAGGGTTTTACGAACACACTGAAGCGCGTACTGACCTATTTCTTCTGGCCTACCGTAGCAAGGGATGTGCGGGCTTATTGCCGCTCCTGCGAGCGCTGCCAACGCTTGTCCCACTTGCCAGAGAAGCGCGCTCCGCTGGCTCCTCTCCCTATAATGGGTCACCCATTCGACCGTTTGGCGATGGACTTTGTGGGGCCCTTGCCCCGCACACCTCGAGGGGCCCGCTATCTTTTAGTTCTCATGGACTACGCTACGCGGTACCCCGAAGCGGTCCCTCTTTCTAGTATGAAGAGCGCCGGCGTGGCCCGCGCCCTTATGCGGTACTTTGCGCATGTAGGCCTGCCCACGGAGATACTAACGGATAGAGGTACCCCGTTCACGGCACAGCTCATGCAGCAGGTTTGCCGGAGTCTTCAGATTCGCCAACTGTTCACGTCGGTTCACCACCCCCAGACTGACGGGTTGGTAGAACGAATGAACCAGACCTTAAAAGCAATGTTACGAAAGATGGCGTATGAGAAGCCCAACGATTGGGATCTCTATATCGACCCCATTCTCTTGGCCCTCCGGGAAACACCCCAGGCGTCTACTGGCTACTCCCCCTTTGAATTACTGTACGGGCGTCAACCCCGGGGTATACTGGGGCTGGTTGAGGGTCAATGGGTTGCCACTGAAAGCGGCCCCGAGGAAGAACCCTGTGAATACGTCCGTAAATTAGAGGAGAGGCTGAGGGTAGTCCGGCAAGAGGCCCAGGCGAACTTGGGGCGGGCCCAGCAAAAACAGAAGGAGAGGTACGATCTTAATACGAGGCTAAGAGTGTTCCAGGAAGGGGACAGAGTGTTGGTGTCCCGGGCCGGACTGTCCCGCCTCCAAGGGGACCCGTGGGGAGGCCCCTTTCGGATAACCAAAGTGCTGGGGCCGTTAACTTACGAAGTGCAATGCGGGCCCACCCCTCGGCAGCGAAAGCCCCTCCATGTGAACGAGCTTAAAGAATGGCACGAGCGGGCCCCACCCGGGGAAAGTTGTGCCCTCTCTGAGATCCCCGGGGAGTTAGGGGAGGGGGATTTGCCTTGGAGGGCGGATCCCGGACCCCCGGTGGGTCCTACTCTGGACGCCGACTTGTCGGACTCACAAAAGGCAGATCTTCAGCACCTCCTCCGTGAGGTACCCGACCTGTTCTCCTTGACCCCAGGGTTTACCACGGAGATAGTACACCACATCCCTACCCCTCCGGGCACAGTGGCGCGTTCACGCTGGAGACCAGTACCGCGGAAGCAATGGGCGCTCTTGGCTCAGGAGGTAGAGGAGATGCTCCGTTTGGACGTTATCGAGCCCTCGAGGAGCGCTTGGCGTAGTCCGGTAGTTCTCGTGCCAAAACCAGACCACAGTGTACGGTTTTGTGTAGATTACAGGGAGGTCAATCGAATAGCGGAATTCGACGCTTACCCCATGCCCCGCGCCGATCTGCTGATCGACCAGCTAGGATCTGCCAAATACCTTTCCGCATTAGACCTGACCAAGGGTTATTGGCAGGTCCCAGTGCACCCTCCGGACAAAGAAAAGACGGCCTTCGCCACTCCACAGGGGCTCTTTCAGTTCAAACGGATGCCTTTCGGACTCCATGGGGCCGCTGCCACCTTTCAGCGGTTAGTGGATAAGGTCCTGGCCCATTGTGAGGGGTTTGCCCGAGCTTATTTAGACGACATTATCGTCTGTAGCCCGGACTGGGAGTCACACCTACGTCATCTTCGAGCCGTGTTCACAGCCCTTCACGCGGCCGGCCTTCGAGCCAACCCTAAGAAAAGCAAACTAGGGTTCCAGGAGCTTAGATATCTCGGCTATGTGGTGGGCCGGGGTCAACTGCGTCCCCTACCAGAGAAGATAACGGCTCTCGAGGAGTTCCCACGGCCTGTCACCAAGAAACATATACGGCGGTTTTTGGGGGTCGTGGGCTACTATAGCCGTTTCATTCCCAGGTTCGCCACCACGGCCAGTCCTCTTACGGACTGCCTAAAGAAGGGGTACCCGAATCGCATCCGTTGGGGCCCGGACCAAGACCAAGCCTTCCAGACACTACGGCGGAGCCTGTGTCTGACGGCCGCGGCCTGCTGAACCCCGACTTTGACCGGCCCTTCATCGTCCACACCGATGCGTCCGGGACGGGCCTAGGGGCCGTTCTTTCCCAAGAGCATGACGGGGCAGAACGTCCGATCCTTTTTCTTAGTCGGAAACTCCAAGCCGGGGAACGGCGTTACTCTACCGTTGAACAAGAGGCCCTGGCGGTAAAGTGGGCCGTCGGGGCACTGCAATATTACCTGACCAACAACCCCTTTACCTTGGTCGTTGACCATGCCCCCCTCTTGTGGCTCGCGCGGATGAAAGACAGTAATCCCCGTATTCTCCGTTGGTACCTCTCACTGTTACCTTTTCGATTCACAGTGCGGCATCAAGCCGGGAAAGATCATCACGTCGCTGACTACTTATCCCGCCTCTTCGAAGACGACCCCCGTATCGTGGAGCCAAGGGGGGGGGGGTGTCCCGGTCCTGACGCCCCGGGCCTCCTCCAAGAACCCCTTCCCGACACTGGAGCCGCATACACCCCACTCACCGCGTCTGCCGCAAGCCCGCAGCCGGATGGGCAGGCAACGCCAGTCCTCGAGGGGGGGGAGAAAGACCGCGAGGGGTGCCGACCAGTGGCACAACCCCTCGGTTGCCGAGCGCGTCCCCGGGCTCGCGGCCGGAGGGCCGGCCCTGAGGAGACGCAGACGGCGGCAGAGACGCCCGTTTCGGGGCACCCTGGCAACCCAATGCTTCCCGCGCCGCCCGGCATGAGCCGGACGGCAAGCCGCGCCCCAGCGCTAGACGGGACTGGAGAGCCCCGCCCTGGCTGGGCGTCCGAGCTTATATACGGAGGCGGGGCTAGTGGTGATGGACACCTGGGTGTCCAATGGGTTGAGGGACCGGGGGGAGAAGGGTATAAAAGGGGAACGAGCAAGGAGGTCGGGGAGGAAGGTCTGCCAGGTCGAGACGGGGGCACGTGATGAGTCGAGGCCGGAGAGAGATACGGCTCGACAAACGGCCCTCAAAGACGTGTGCAGGAAGGAGCACTGGGGCTTATGCCGGTGACGGAACCAGGCGGCCCAGCTCCCATTCTGAGACCTCCGTTCCCCTGGCAAGGCAGGGCAGTTGTTGGAGACGGCGTCTGGCGGCGGCGACGACCCGGCCGTGCGGGCCAGAGCGCCACATGGGCATATCAATATACCTCACAAATTGTCAAAGTACAGAGACAACACTGAACTTAAAATTAAAATGGCTAAATAAATGATAAAAACAGAGCGATAGTAGTTGTACAGAAATTATAGTTTTTAATTTACCATACAATGAACTTAAACTTGATCATTTCTGTGAAATTTACCTTGACAGCTAGTGTTTGCATCCTGAAGAACTGGGCTTAATACCTTTCTCCATGGCATCTTAATGCTAGATAAGCTGGGACGGCAGCAGTACAAAACAGAAGGAAGAGAACTTTTTGTCTTTAAAAAATCCTCTTGTATATGCAAAGAGGATTACACTTAAATAACTGGAACTAATTTTTTTTTAAAAAACTGGGAAGCTGACACCCATGATACGTTCAACAAGACACAGAGTAACTTCTCTATTCATTTTAACCGAACAGAAACAGTACTGCACCACTGAAATGGTTTTAAACAACAACTACCTCGCCTCTTTTCTTCAGCTATTCCACATCTTGGGTTTTCAAGCCCACGTGATACCTTACAACTAAGAGCATCTCCAGAATAATTGACATAGAGAGAGAACGGGGCAGGTTCTGAAATCCATGCACAGCATCCTGAGCTCCTTGGAAGACTGACAGCATATAAATATGAGGAATGGATATATGAACATTTTTAAACACCACTACGGACAACCCTAAATTGGCTACAACAGAATGTATACCACCATTCCTGTTGAACACAAGTACTTCCCTTCCTGTAGAAATTTCTACTTAACACTGAGGAGAAGTGTTTTTAATATATGTTACCCTCATGATCAGATTTAGCCAGATTAGTTTATACCACATATTCTCAGGGCCAGCATTATCCTCATCTAGAACTGCACACACAACATAAGAACTATCCTCATGGATCATGTCAAACAGGTAATGTAGTCCTACATTCTGCCTTCAGCTTTACCCAGCTAAACGCCTCTGGGAAGCTCACAAGAAAGGCAACAACTCTACCCTTCATTTCTTTTACCAGTGAGTATAAAGTTTACACTTAGCTACTGCAATTAATAACAATTACCAAACACATCATCTTTGGCACTTTCTGATGAATCACGCTTGTAATCAGCATGTCACCTGGATAGCAAATGCTGGTTCAGATACTTTGATTTGCAATATTCCCCAGTATATGTCTATAGTCCATTAAAAATACAAAAACCCACAGGCTATCCTCAGCTCTCTGCTCACTAAAATGTCAGGGATTAAAACTGGAATGTTCTGCATGTAAAGCATATACTCTCTGTCACTGAGCCATAGCCCTTCTCCTGGATTACTGTACACTTACTACATTGGACTGGCTCCAGACTAGCAAGGCACTCGCCTTCTGGAAGAGATCTTTGCCACCTTCCCATTCTTCTGCAGTCTCCTCCTCCTTCCCAAAAGCCACTGGGGTGGGGCACATGTACAATAAGACATAAGGGGGGCAGCAGTGGGAAGACAGAATCAACAGAAACCGCCCCCATGTTATTGGGCAACATGAGCAGAAGTTTGTGCAAAAATGGGGAGGGGTGTAAACAGATTTCCACTTTATATTAGAAACTCCACATTGTTCCCAATGCTCTCCTAACACAAAAGCAGCTTTTCAAGGAGCAAAAAGGCCTATAGGAAAAAAGCAGTGGAAAGCAACAAAGATCTCTTCTGCAGGATCCGCTCCACCCATAGTTGTCTGGATTCAACCCCTTAAATTTCATTTGACATTCTGAGCTCTCAGTTTGGAGAAATTCTTTTGATGCTGTTCAGGATCATCCAGGGATTTCAGTATTCTAAATATTTTTGTGTCATGTGCAAACCTTCCATTTTGGAACATACATTTATTCCTTCTTTCTGATTCCTGTGTGTGTTTTTTTAAACCATCCAGAAGAGAACCAGTCCCACTCCGTTATTTCCAGAGCCTTTAATAAATGATTGATAAATGTTTTCAACAACAGTATCTCCCCATCCCCTGCTTTAAAAACAAGAGCTAAATAGCGTTAATCTGATATTCAAGACTTGGCTTTTCAAAAATTATATAACTGAAGGATTCCATCAGCACATAAGAGGTATGAACACGGTTGCCAACAGGCCTGGAGGAAAATGTCCTGTCCCTTTAAATAGAGGTTTCATTCTAAAATGGGCAGCTGAAGTTTTTTGTGGCATGGAAATAAATAACATCATCCATTAAGCCTCTATTAAAGGATGTAAAGAAATGCATTTTTCCTTTGGAGGTTTGAAATGAGCCAAACCTTCACTCTGGGTTTTTTGTTTTTTAAAAAAATTCCTCTCTGGGCAGAGAACAGGGAGGAAGAAAATCAGCCAATGGCCTTCCAGACCCACCTTAGCTACCTCTTAAGAAATGCTCACAGGTCTAGCTAGAGACAATAGGAGGGTCCAGCTCCCCCCCCCCCCAGCAGGGAACAGAGATTTGGACGAACTAAGTACTAGAGAGACTTCAGGAAGGAAATTTCTGGAAACTTCAGGAAAAGCTTCTCTGACCTGACCGGGTCAGTGGGAAGGGAGACGGAGATGATAAAACTCCTGGGAGCAAGGAGGAAGGCCTCTTTTGTGCTCAGTCCATCAGGGAAGACAGAACTCTTAACTGAGGGCTGGAGAAGGCAGTCATTAGCCATGTGTTGACCTGAAGAGCTGAAGGTAGCTTTAAGGTAATGGTAATTCTGTAAAGATCTGTACCTTCCTAAGCTAAGGAGTCTGTCCTATTTTTTAACATCTGATAGGGCATGTATAGAAAGAGGGACAGAAGAATTGCATTTTACCCATTTCTTTTAAATCCCTTGTTCAATCTGGTGCTATGCTAAAAGTACACCTGTGAACATTTTCTTTTTAATAAATACTTTATCACTTTTGATGCTGGTAGTGGTTCTTTGTACCACATAGACCTCCACCATCTTGGACAAGCTATTTTAAAAGGAGTGCCAGTGAAGGCAGTCAGTTTGCAAGTGGCTATTCCTCCAGGGGTGCACAAGGCAGTAAACGGCCCCCATGGTGACCAGGTGCTCGGCAGCAGGAAACAGAGTTCTGAGAGAGCTGTGACTGACCCAAGGTCACCCAGCTGCCTTCATGTGAAGGTGTGCTGAATCAAACCCAGTTCTCCAGATTAGAGTTCTGCTGCTCTTAACCACTTTGGAGGACAGGGTGGAACAGGACCTGCAAGCCGGAGCAGGCCTGTTCCACCACAATTGAGACAGGACACTTTTTTCTCTAGGTAGTTGGCAAAAGGAACATCTTACATTGCCTCTAAGAAGCTCTATGAAGTTGGTATTTTTTATTTATTTTTTGAAGAGTGCTTTACATTTCAACATCTGTACTGCATGAAAATCAAACATCGACGATGGTATCACACGACCATGGAAGAGGTTAATAATTATGGTCTCTTTCATCAACACTTTCTCAACTGCTGTAGATTCAGATCAAGGCTTATAAATTAGCTGTTTTCAAACACTAGAACCTAGCAAACAATAAACAGTGTATTGCACTGTTTAACTGTATCAAGAAAAAACATTACCAACCTGTAATAATTAAACATTTCTAATTAAGCATGTTGCGGATTGAGAAAAATACAATAAAAATGGATTTAAGGGAGAAAAACTGCAGAACTATTAGTAAGGAGAAGCAATTTTCACAAGAATTTATTTCCAATACCTCCCTGCAAAAATATCAAAAACAAAAACTCTGCAGTCATCAAATTTATAGCCAGTGATTAGAATGGGACTTTCCCAACTGAATTTACATCCAAACTTCAGCACCCATTTGGCTTGAATTTCAGAGATGTGACCATATTCTTTACTCAAAGGACAGAACATTTTTTTCATTAAAATCCCGAAGTTGATATTGTGGAAATATTTACAGTATTTAAGCAAATCTCTGGTGTCCTATTTCTGAACGGCACCTCCTACATTATACAAATATATATAACGTTAACAATGTTTATCCAGCGAAAAGTTACCTGATTGGACTGCCATTATCAGAGGTTCTGGTTCCAGTAGGATCATATGGATTTGTTCTCACAATAGCAAATATTCAGAAAATAAAAATAAATAAAATGAAAAATAAAAAGGGTGGCTTCTGACTGATGCAAGACTGATCTTCTTTTTAAGATTAATCCTACATATTATGTGATATTATTACTGAGCACTGCTTATCCCTGTACGTTTTTCAATGTTCCCACTCTACAGGTATAATCAGAATCAAATTACTGCTAAGAAGCAAGAAAAAATTCCAGCAAGTTTCAGACAGATTGCAATATGCAAGGGTCTCTTCTGGCCTTTATCATCTGGAGAGTCATTCTTTCTACTATCACTCCTGTTTTAGAAAGGAAGAGGAGGTTACATGTGAACTCTTGAATTCCCCAGAGGGTTATACTGATGAGGCAGTTCTCTTCCAGGAATGCAAAGACCAGCGATACTCTAAACATAGACTTTCAAACTGTAGTTTCCCTCCCACAAATTGGGCACTTATTGTGACTCAGGCTACATATTTACATATGTATAAAAGTTGGCTGTGAAATTTACTAACATAATATATGAGTATTAGGGGTAAGTTACTGGTGTGATGTGGTCCATGGGGTTGCGAAGAGTCGGACTCGACTGTGCGACTGAACAACAACAAACTATAGGGCAAATTCCAGGGGGGTAGCCATGTTAATATGTTACAATCAAGTCTAACAAAAGTTTTGTGGCATCAAGTATTGTGGCATAAGCCTTCATGAATCACACTTCAACTTGTCTGACAAACTTAGTTTATGCCACAGGAAGTCCTGTCATTTATTTGTTTGTTTGTTTGTTTGTTTTTTATCCCACCTTCCTGGCCGAGGCCAGCTCAGGGCAGCTTACAGATGGATAAAATTCCCATAATACAATCATAATAAAATCACATACATTCATAAACACAGCATTAAAATTCAAACAAGATAAAGTGCTAGTAACATTCCTCATATTCCAATTGACTCTTTGGCCTTCTGCAGCTTTCTCAGGTCATTGGCACAGGGTGTGTTTGAGGGACCTACGGGCCAGGGCTCCGCCAAAGTAGGTATCAATTGTTGGCGGTGGAGGTATTAGTGGTGGCGGCTCCAAAAGCATGGTGGAAGAGCTCTGTTTTACAAGCCCTGCGGAACTGTGAAAGGTCCCACAGGGCCCTAATCTCTTCCAGGAGCTCATTCCACCAGAGTGGAGCAGCTACCGAGAAAGCCCTGGCCCTGGTTGCCATCAGTCAGGCCTCCTTGAAACTTGAGGGAGCCAGCCGGTTCTGGGTCCCTGATCGCAGTGTCCTTTGGGGTACATATGGATTTTATTTATGTGATTATTATTTTTTAATACTGATTCTAAAAGCCACAGAGGGAAAAGGGAATCAGCAGAAATCAGTGGCATGCCCTTCTGGAAATGTAAGTGCCATTAAGTCTTTGGAACTATATAGCTGAAAACAAGGCCTGACCTCGACAGTCCAGGCTAGCCCAATCTTGTCAGATCTTGGAAGCTAAGCAGGGTTGGCACTCGCTAGTATTTGTATGGGAGACCTCCAAAGAAAACTTGGGTCATGACACAGAGGCAGGCAATGGCAAACCACCTCTGAACTAGAGATGGGCATGAACCCAATTACGAACCAAAGTTCATCACGAACCAGGCCCGGTTTGTGGTTCACTAACCTCAGATTGTGCCATCCTGCCCTCATGAGGCCCCACAAACCTCCCATGAACCAACCAGGTGGGTTCATATGGTTCTTGTCAGCAGATATATCAGCAGTGGCAGTGGGGCTTGGAGAAGGCATTTAAAGAAACCAGTCCATTTAAATGCCTTCTCCAAGCCACCTGAAAAAACATTTAAAGGGATCCCTTTAAATGTTGTTTTGCAAGTGGCTTGGAGAAGGCATTTAAATGGCCATGCTGCCACCGCTGTGTGACTCACAAGTGAACTGAGAAGGCATTTAAACGCATTCCCAGTTGGAAGCAATTTCAGTGGAAATGGCTTGCATCCATTTCAGCCTAAATGGCTTTTGCAAGTTCTTCCCCCCTTGCATTCTGCTGGCCTCAGGGAGCCACCACCAGCAGAAAGGAAGGAGGGAAGATCCACAAACCTCACAAACTGAAGCAGTATGCAAAATAGGGGAGCTTCATCCTGGTTCATGGGACCTCACAAACCATGAACTGGGACGAACCTTAATTTTACCGGTTCATGCCCATCCTACTCTGAACATCTCTTGCCTTGAAAACTCTATGAGGTTTCGATAAGTCAGCTGTGACTTGATGGCACTTTCCACCACCACCAACTGAATACAGGTGAATATCTCCCTTATAAATAAAAGCCGAATGGTGGTGGCACTTCTCTAGAACATTCCACATGCTCCAAAATCAGTTCACTCTCTGATCTGTCATTCAGAGGGTCTCCATATCCACTGGCTGCTTTGCCTGAGTCCTGCGTCCAACATTCTGAACATTTTGCTGTTCCTCTCCCCCGCATAGCCAGTCAGAACACAGAGGTTATTTGCATATGCAGCCTCATTGACCTTTGCCTCGGAACACAGAGGTCATTTGCATATGCGACTTGATTGGCTTTTGCCTCTAACATTCTAAACAGTTTGCTGTTCTGAGGTAAAATGTGTCCAACTCCAGGTGAGGGCTGGAGATCCCTCAGAATTACAACTGCTTTCCAGATAGCAGAGATCAGTTCCCCTGGAGAAAATGGTGGGCTCTGTATCCTTATATGCTGCTGAGGTGGCCCCCATGACAGCCAATGTGACATAGAAGTCAGGGCTTCAGAGCACGGGAGAGGTTGCATGTGTGTGTGGGGGGGTGGAAAGCTGAAGAGTGAGGGGGAAATAAAGGTAGGTTGATGATTGGCTGGGAAGAAGATAGGGTTGCCAACTCCAGGTGGTAAATTTTTGGAGATGTGAGGGATGGAGCCTGGAGAGGGTGAGGTTTCAGGAGGCGTGGGACCTCGGACAGGTACAAAGCCATAGACTCCACCCTCCAAACCAACTATTCCCTTATGGGGAACCATAGTTGCCAATCTCCAGGTGAGGGCTGGCGATCACTCAAAATTACAACTGTTCTTTAGGTAGCAGAGATCAGTTCCTCTGGAGAAAATGGTGGACTCATTGTCATTATACCCTGCTGAGGTCGCCACAGCAAATTGACACTGAGTGTCCAAGGCCGGGACACCCACCCAGAGCCTCTTTCTAGAGGCCGTTGTATTTATTTCCACAACGGGCCTTTTTCCTAGTAATGTTATAATACGAATTTTAGAACAACAGCAACAACAAAAATCCAAAGTACTTTGGTAACAGCTATACTTGCTTTTCCAATGGAGGAAATAATATTTGGTGAATGTCCATTCTGTGGTTAGAAAAGACTAAAATATTTGTTTTTAAAGAACCTGAAGTGGCTTGAAATTTGCAGCACTACTTAGTAGTACACAGTGGTTAACGAACATGTTGCACTTCTTAATAATTACTTAGGTGGGATGGACTATTCTCATCCTTTTGGTCAGAATTTCCCCTTATATCCAGAGCTGGGGGGGGGGGGAGAACAGAGATACAAAATTGTGGAGTCCCAGGTCACCTGGAGGGTTCCAGCAAGGTGCTGTTGGGGGATAGTGGTGGCACACTTCATCGCACATCTTGTCTGCCATTTTCTAAAATGGGGGTGGGGGGCAGAGAGAATATTTGCCCAGAAGCCACGCTGGCTCTCAGCAACCCTGCTTGTATTATTCTAAGCCATTATTTTTCTTTCTGTAGCCCACTGTAATAATTTGGACATAAGAGTAACAGCTTTCAAAATGGTAGCCTACAAACAATGGAAATTTGCATTTTGCTTGCTGCATACTGGTACAACATACCTTGAATAGAAATTCCTGGCA
Organism: Gekko japonicus; assembly: GCF_001447785.1. NCBI lineage: Eukaryota > Metazoa > Chordata > Lepidosauria > Squamata > Gekkonidae > Gekko > Gekko japonicus. The sequence continues at coordinate 1,039,496 of NW_015171503.1, read as the reverse complement.
GTGCATCTATTTGGATACATTTTAATTTGCCACATGGTTCATAATCTGTATTTTCACTCTCACATTAGCCCTAAGGCAGGCTGCTTTTACTGCCACTTTAAAGATTATCAGCTGAATGGTAATAATTGGATAGAGGACATATAGGGACCCATGGGACTAGACCAAGTGCTGCTAGACTACACTGAGTTTCACTTCATGTGACTACTTACTATACAAAGTTCTGATTTTCTACACGATATTATAGAAGTGTAGTGTATTGTAATTCGGTAGGCATCACAGTAATATAAAATACTGAATTAATTAGCAACTGACATTTTAATTGCTAATCATCTGTAGATCACCATAAGAACAGTCACCTCCCATAGTGGAAACCGAACAAATGACTTTGTGAAAGATGTGCAATATGTCCTTCAACAATGAAGCAGCATTCAAATTTATGTATTCAAGTGCGCAAATTATCTTCTGACAAAATTCTGTTTCTAACATAGGGCATGCTACATCCAGCAGATTTCAGTTCTCTGGTTACAAGTCCAAGTCACAGATCCTGTACCAAACGTACTGTTTCATTTTCACACAGTGTCTTGGAAGGACAATAAAAATGGTGCAAAGAACATGCAAGAACAAGCTGCAACCCAGCTTCCTCAGTTTGAAGTGAAAACACTCCAGACACACCACTACAAGTCAGCAACTCAAAGCTGAAAAGACAGGTCTTGAAGACCTCAGTTTAAAAAGAAAAACCACTAAATTGTCCAGTCAGGCTTTCACAAAGATCCATTAACTATATAACTTCTTCAGCATTAAGTGTACACTGAACACATCCGCAACCAACATTAGTAGGCCTGCTTCAAATCAACAGCATTTGGGTATAAAGGTAAAGGTAAAGGTTCCCTTGCTCGAAAGCCAGTCGAATCTGACTCTAGGGTTGCGGTGCTCATCTCCGTTTCAAAGCCGAAGAGCCAGCGCTGTCCGAAGACGTTTCCGTGATCATGTGGCCATCATGACTAAACACCAAGGCGCACGGAACGCTGTTACCTTCCCACCGAAGTGGTACCTATTTATCTACTTGCAATTTCTTGCTTTCGAACTGCTAGGTTGGCAGGAGCTGGAACTAGAGATGGGAGCTCACTCCATCATGCGGCACCCGGGTCTCGAACTGCTGAACTACTGACCTTCCACAGCCTGCAGTTCAGGGTCTTAACCACTTGAGCCACCGCAGCTCCCATTTGGGTATAGTGATGGCTATAAAATGCACTTTGCACATTCATGGTGCTCTACTAGCTAAGCAGTAGGCAAATACAAAAAGATTTATATGTTACCAGCTCCAGAAGAACATATTCCATAATGTCACGTATGTTCAAAAAGGCCCACAACCCACCCTTTACAGTGGTATGGAAACTCTCCATCACCGGGAGCACTGTGTTCCTTATACAAAGTATCTCAAGACTAAAATTCCATACATTCCCAACTGCTGAGTTTCCTTTTTTTTTTCCTGCAGTGAAAATTCAACTGTGTATGTCAATAGAGATTAACAAGCTGATGCAAGTTCATCTGTTCTTAAACATCTATCTGACTAACAATGCACAGCCTGGACAGTCATTCCGGCTGCCAGGAATGAAAAAAAATCAAGGCAGCCCCAGACAGATACAATCACAGGTCTTACAGCCTTCAGGCAGATGAAAGATTTCACTTCTGTTGACTCACAAGACTGTACTGGGAACGAACACCAGAGAAATGGTGATGTGATCCTCTGATGCAAACAATAGCCAAACCCACAACAGTCCAAGAGCTCTAGTATTACAGGGCTAGGAACAGGCCACGAAGCCCAAAATCTAAAAGTTTACAAAAACAAAAGTGATATAGTATATTATTAGGTCCAACCACAACATGACAAAACAATATTTAGGTCTTTAGTTTCTCCAGAATTCTTCTTCAGGCTGCATGTTTAGGGGAGGGGAATTGCTTCAGTCCATGACAGAAAGACTTCTGATCTGTAGCATCTACAGGATTTGTTGCCAACTTCACAAGATTAGGTTTTGCTGGAACCAGAGTTATACCAAAGCCTTCTGTGATGAGGGAGGCAACAATGGTAAGTCTTCACTAAGGGTGTGCATTTGGCGAGGTACAAATTTAATAAATAAATAAATAAAGAGTATTTAAGACAAACACAGATGGAGAATCTGATTGGCTACGGTATAGCTGAGCCCGAATAAAGCTGATTTTTCTGGCCTTTATTCGGGTATATTCAGCTATACTGAATGACTGGTGAGCTCCTCTTACAGCTCAGTTTAAACCCAACTGCAAGATGAGTCAGCCCAGGATCGGCCAGAGCAGCAGTAGCTGAGAGCTCCGTGCTGACTTGGCTGGGGCGCCATAACTGCACCATAACTGAGAAGGCCCTTTCTCAGGTAGCCAATCATCTAGCCTCAGATGGCAGGGCATCCAAAGCAAAGCCTCTGGAATGACTGGAGTGGTTGGACAGGTTCATACAGGAGTAGGAAGTCCTTGAGGTATGCTGGGCCATATAGGGCTTTAAAGGTCAATACCAGCACCTTGAATTGGGCCCAGAAACTGTGTCAAAGGATGGGACAGGTGATTACTTACAGTGGGCTGTTGCAGAAAATGTTATCACTGCATATATTGATAAAAGGGCAATTGCTGCAGATAAGCTAATTAAATGCATCAATTAAGAAATAATCACTTCTTAAGGAAGGGGTATAAATGTTTATTACATAAACATAAGAACATACCAGAAGCCATGTTGGATCAGGCCAATGGCCCATAGAAGCCAACACGCTGTGTCACCCAGTGGCAAAAAACCAGGAGCCATCAGGAGGTCCACCAGGAGGGCCAGAACTGCAGAACCCCTACCACTGTTGCCCTCCAAGGGTGTTTATGTAATATTTTAAAGAGAAACCAACTAGGGGGATTAAATCCCCACAGTCTTACAGAGAGCAACAGCAATCAAAGGTAACGACTAGAAACATTTCATTAGAGTTTTAAATATTCCCTTTACATCTTTGTTTTGTAATTGTTCTGCTACCTGTTCGCACTCAGCTAAAGGAGGCACTACATTCAGATAAATTTTAATATTGCATAATTAGGCTCCTGGAACAAATCTGTTTGCATTGTCCGTAAAAGCAACACACACTGAGTAATACTAATAACTTACTAGAGATGGACCAAGTCTGCCACAGGCTGCCAGAACTGGATATTTTGCCCTGACCTGGATAGCCCAGGCAAGTCCAATGTCGTCAGATCTCAGAAACTAAGCAGGGCCAACCCTGGCAAATATCTGGATGGGAGAACTCCAAAGAATGCCAGGGCCGGTAGGCAGAGGCAGGCTACCAAGCCACTTCTCTGAACATCCTCCATGCCCCAGTAGGAGTCACCAGAGGTCACCATGACTTCCAGACATGGGCGCACACATACAAATGCAGAAACAGAAGCAGAAGCAGAAGCAGCAGAAGAAGATCTTTTAAACTGTGAGGTTAACAGTGGAGCTTAATACTAAACCAAGAAGCATCGCCAAGCATCATAAATTTGTGTTTTGTCTCTGGGCAATTCATGTAGCTCCGTATTTTGTAAAATAAAAAATAAAAAATGGAAACCTGCATATTTAAGCTTCTGTTCCGCATTTAGCCCTTTTCTTATGATTTCTTAATACTGCTGCAAAGATCCAGACACTGGAAACAGTTATGATAGTCGCCTAGGCAACTGAGTTTTCTTAAGAATGATGTCACCAATCTGTCTTAGCAGTCTGTCGTAAAATGGTATTTAATATCCATGAGTACAGTGAAAATTATGAGACATTCAGCTAATAGAAGGTTAAGGTTTTATTAAACACTAAATGCTTATTACATTGAACCTAATGATTTCTTTTATTTAGATATTTCCCACAGCTTAAAACATTGTCCTCTCCTCTTCCATTTTATTGTCACAACAGGTAGGACAGGCTGAAACAGAATGACTGGCCCCAGATCACTCAGCAAGCTTCCGGAGGGGGGGGGGGACGACTTGAACCTGGGTCTTCCAGATCATAGTCTGACCCTCTGCCTTACACGATGCTGAGTATTATTTCTCACTGCTTAAGAAATACAGCTTTCATACATTTGGGGAAGTAGGATTTTGGCCTCCAAAACGTATGGAGATGATTGTATGAATCATGGGGAATCAGAAGTAAAAAGGCAGTCACTCTACTACTCCTTTGTTGTTTGCCACTCCATGAGACAGTTTATGAATATCTTGTGAAAAGAGAATTTGTGGGTACTTCTTGATTTACATACTTTCATTTTAAATCTTCTTCACCAACCACGCACACACCGTGGCCCTCTCCAGACTGTGAGACTGCAGCTGCTATTTTAAAGTGCTGAGAGTATTCAGATACCGATGTCCTAGTGTCTTCTCTACTTCGGTCTCAAGACTACCTACTGCTATAGTGTCTCAGCTGAGAGATATCACACATTCACCAATTCATGTGGGAAAGCATCAAGGTCATCTTCATTTTTAGGACCTCATCTGCATGATCCTCCTTATAACAGCCACCTTCCATCTCAGCATTACATCTAAGAAGAAGAGAAGAAGGGATTGGATTTATACCCCGCCCTTCCCTACCCAAAGGTGTCTCAAAGCGGCTTACAAACTCCTTTCCCTTCCCCTCCCCACAACAGACACCCTGTGAGGTAGGTGGGGCTGAGAGAGCTCTTGACAGAAACTGCTCTTTTTCAAGAACAGCTCTTATCAGAACTACGGCTTGCCCAAGGTCATCCAGCCAGGTGCAAGTGGAGGAGTGGGGAATCAAACTCAGTTCTCCCAGATTAGAGTCCGTGCACTTAACCACTACACCAAACTGGCTAAGGTGGTTTTTTGTTGTTGTTCAGTCGCACAGTCGAATCCGACTCTTTGCGACCCCAGAGCCATACTGGAGGTTTGTTCAACTCCTCTAATTTGACCTGATAAGGAGGCAAGCTGTTCTTTGAGAGAGGTCAACAGCACTAAGAGTTTAGGTTTAATATCCTCCCAAACCACGTTCAATTTGGGGCTAATGTGTCTTCTGATATGACTAATTGTTTGAGATATTTGCAAGGAAGTGAGCTGCTTGGAGTCACAAGGCCTGGAGAATGGGGGAGGGTTAATTAAGGGTTTCTATTTTTAAAATGGAGACTTACTGCCCAATTTTAGATTATCCCAGATGGCAAACCTAGTCATCTGGCAAGGCTGATGGAATCAGCTAGAAAAGATGGATTCTACAGGTGGCCTGAAGGAATGTGGAGTCTATGCAGTTCTAACATTAGAAACATTACTACCCTTCCTTGCAAAGGATCTGTGTTTTCAAGAGTCAAGATGTTACGGAATAGTAACCCTTTGCCTGTTTGCATACCTGGTTGACCAAAGGAATACTAAAAAGGATGATCAACAGCAGCCCATACAGGCAATGCCATATTTTATATAAAAAAGTGACAATTTCAATTTGTTTACTTGTATCAGATCTAGAGAACTGTACTGACTAAACGGTCATCAAGACACAAATGTACAAAGAGACAAGTACTGAAAGATTTACTTCTTTCATTATGCAGTGGAACAGTAAACACCAAAAAGCCGAACAACATTTCATTTATCAAGCATACTTCACAAATGGCAAAGACCCCCCAAAACAAATGCATTCATGCACAGAACATAGAAAATGAGGCCAAGATGGACTCAGCATCAGAACTATTATACTGCCTTGCTGAAACAGATTGCTGTACCATCATCAGCAGAAAGGACCCAGCACTTCCCACAAGCAGCTAAAGACAGCATCACGATGGTGGCAAAGCAAGAAAATAAAACCAGTTACAGCAAGCACAATTTCTTACGAATACAAATGTTGTCACACTGTGCACCTCCTGATAACTGCCAAACCAAAGAGAATGCTGCACTGGGTTCCCTAAGCAGCTTAGGGCCTACCTCAGATGAATTCTGAGCTCCTGTCAAGAGTTTGTCATTTTTTGTTCTTGCCACCTTTTATTGTTTGTACTTGTTAACAAAAAGAATTACATTTTCTTCACTGTACCCCATAAAGCGTAGTTTGTGATTTTTCATTAAGGTGGTTCAGTCGAGGGTACTTTTACATTCACCTGGAGAACACACACAAAACTTATTGTGCTTAGAGAACCCACTTTGTGTCAGCTATTCTGCCATGGGGGTTGGGGAGGTCAGTTGAATCCTAACTGCTACTGCATTCTTCTGTGCTTCGTAGCTGCAGTAACGCTTATCTCTAAGTTGTGCAGGTGGTGTGATGTCTAGCTTCCAGGGACCCGTGGGAGCGTGGTGGTTCCCAGCTTCAGCGCTAACGGCCTGAGCTCCTTCTCCCGCGAGCGGGAGCGTGACTTATTGGCCAGGGAAGTGGGGGGGTGCATACGAATATCCTATATCCTATTATGCCCGATGGGCAGACACCATTCTCAACAGTGCCTATGTTAATGCATCTATAGCTCTTCAATAAAGTATTACCTTTCAAGAGAAGTGTGTACTTCAAGAGAAGTCCTCATCCCTGTCCTTTCAAGAGAAGTGTGTACTACGTTGTTGGCTGTGGGTTCTGACACTTTGTTGATGAAAAGTGGAAGTTCCTAAGTTTGCAAAGTTCTTATATACACTTTTTCTGCTGCAGACAGAGGAGGAAGAGAGTTGGATTTATACCCCACCCTTCACTTGAAGTCTCAGTGCGGCTTACAATCTCCTTCCCTTCCTCTCCCCACAACAGACATCTTTTCCAGAAAAATGGGGGTTACCACTGCCTGCCTCCCACTGCAGACCCCACAGCCCTAATGTAAAGTTTTAGAGGGGGGGCTGTGAAGGGTAAATGGAAGTTTATTCCACCAATGGCACTCTTCTCACAGTAATATGGATTCAACTAATATCTACAGATGCAAACTTAATCATATGAAGACATGCATTCTAGGAACAAATTACAACAGACCAATATGTAGTAGCACAGTACTGATGCATTCAGAGCACAAAAGGGTTAATCTGATGGGTGACTGCTTTGTACATAAAGAAAACTCAGATCTGAGTCAGCTGTCTGTCTGGAGTTAAGAGCAAAAACAAACCCTAAAAAACAACTTAACATTTTTCTGTCACTTCAATAGCTCTGACATTCCACGCCTAGCAAATCCTCCCCATTACTCAACATATACTGAAGGGTTAGTCATGCACAGAGCCCACTCCACTGTACTAGGTGAACTCCACAGTCAATCTGATAATGTTAGAAAAGTTCAAACAATTAACTGCAGCCCATTTGCACAGCATTTCCGGAGATTTACAGCAGAGTTTGAAATAAAGGCACACCTACACAGCAAACATTCATGATTATCTGTTAAATTATAACATTCACATCAGTGCCACTGTGCAACCTTCATTTTAAGAATTCAGTGGAGATTATTATAAGCACCAAAAAATGCTAAATATTCTTAGATCTCTTAAACCGGGGGCCCTATTAATACCTTATTTTGCATATAGCTTTCATCCTTAAACACGAACATGAAATACAGATATATTTTACCACCACACCCATAAGTTATTCATCTTGTAACTAATGGTGAATACAGATATAACGTTCAGAAACATTCCCAGAACTATTTTCCCCAGAAAAACTCACCATAACCCCAGCTAGGTTCAATACTGGGATAACGGCCCAAACACAATGGGGAGCCTTGATTTAGGGATGGTTAGCTTCACATATGCTCCAACAATTACCCAGGGATAGTTCAAAGTGTCAAAGTCTGACAGCATCCCCATCTCTTTAAAGGATGCCATATTAAGTGTTGACTGTTAGGGATGTTACTTATCAGAGATTAACTCCCCCAAAGTCTCAAGAAATTAGACAGCCAAGTAGGGTGAATGCCTCATTATTAGTACATATGTATAAACACATATGCAGATATAGTGAAGCATCATGTAGCACAAAATAGTATTTCACATACTGTGCACAGCCAAACGTCTTTCCTTTTATTTTTAAGATGCAGTGCTGGCTGCAGCCACTAGGAGTGCAGGGAAGTCTGAGCATAGCAAAAAAAGAAACCACTCTAGGATTGGCTACATTTCCCTTTCTCCAAGACTTTAGCAAACTTGCTTCACAACAACCGAGCCAGCACGCTGATAGCTGCTACAGTAATTGCCAAGAGTCTAGCCTTTCTCTCTTCCTTTCCTTGCATCCATCTCAGCCAGATCTTGCAAAGCAGCAGTTAGGGCGTTGCAGCAAGATCAAACAATCTTTCCCTCTTCTAATTTATCTCCTTCATTTCCAGATGTTTCTCATTCATTTCTGTCTCCCTTCACCTAATTTTTCCAGCCCCCCTCCCATTTTCACTTCTTCATCTCAAGCTCATCCCTGTCCTGCTTGATGACGTAATTTATTTAAGTGGTATAGTAGCAAACCTTTGTTAATACTATGAACAGGGGACACTGGGTTTGCTGGGCACTGTGAATTGCACTGGTTCTGTTTGGGCTTCCAACTCCACACACACACACCCCTTTGGACTGTGATTCTGTGCTTGACATCTGTTCGATTGAGCTGACATTTCCACAATGGTACTGGGTTCTGCTGGGCACCCTGTGACTGCACTAGTACTGCTGGGTACTCTGTACATTGCACTGGTTCTGCCGGGATTGCAAAAATGACACACACCTCCACCTTCAGTTTCTACTGCAAAGATTCTCTGGTTTTACTTTAGTCCTTTGGAAACAACAGAGGATGGGGGCACCTTCTTTTTTTGGGGGGTAGTGTGTTTCTTAACATCCAGTTTGGTGAAGACTGTGACCACTATTTTGTGATGCTTTGGCTAGTGTTAGTTAGTAAAAGTTAGTACAAAGGCAGACTCTTCGCTCTCAGAAATGCCTTGTAGATGTTTGGGATGGTCAGCTCTTGGGCTTCAAAATAGAGAGCAGAAGCCATCCCTAGTGCCTGCTCAGAACACGAGTGGTGTGACTGATTCACAGCTGCCTTATGGCAATCCTGTAGGGTTTTCAAGGCAAGAGATGTTTGGATGTGGTTTGCCATTGCCTGGCTCCACATCAGCCCTGCTTAGCTTCTGAGATCTGATGAGATCAGGCTATCACTGGGGCTATCCAGGTCAGGGCTAGGCTGAGAGTATTGTGACTGGCCCAAGGTCACCCAGCAAGCTTCCATGGCATGGGTGGGGATTTGAACCTAGATTTCCCAGATCCTAGTCTGACACTTTAACCATTACAACACGCTGGCTCTTGGGATGGAATAGTGTGTTGGAATTTGATTTTTTTTTTTTTACTGGCATGATGATATATACAAAGTTAAATAAAATATTTTTTTCACTTTCTGTGTTTCTTTTCTGGCCATTATTATTATTTGTTTTTTTCCTGATTATTGTCATATTGAGGAGGGACCCTGACCTGGATAGTCCCAGTTCAGCCAGATCTTGTCAGATCTCAGAAGCTATGCAGGGCCTACGAAGCAAGCAATAACAAACCACCTCCTAACGTCTCTTTCCTTGAAAACCCTACGAGGTCGCCTTAAGTCAGCTGTGACTTGACAGCAAAATAATAATAAAAATAGAGGTTTTTTTAAAAAAAAGATTATCCACCCCAGGCACCAAATAGGGTAGGTATGGCACTGGGTGGGAGTGGCCTTGTTGTAGTAATAAGTTCATTCTCACATACACAAATCTCTTTCAATTACCAGATGTTCATGCCAATGTTGAAACAGAGAAATTACAGAAAGAATTTTCAACACCCAATATTTGATTTTTCCTGTGACATTTAAGCATATACATCCATATTTACCTTACCTTTTTAAAAAAAGACTTGCAAAACTGCCCCATAGAATAGGATTATGGGAAATCTCCTGCCGATGATACAGGTGCTCCTCAACTTTATATGGACTGGTGGTTCCCCTATATGGACTGGTGTTCCCACAGGTGTTCCCCTATATGTATGGATTGGTAACTTCCATTTCACTGTATCGGAAGAAGTGTGTGTGCACACGAAATCTTATACCTTGAATAAAACTTTGCTGGTCTTAAAGGTACCACTGGACTCAAACTTTGTTCTGTTGCTTCACACCAACACAGCTACCCACCTGAACCTGTAATATAGTCAGTATACTTGTTTTTCTTCAAAATAAATAACCAGCATTTACCCCATTTTAATCTGGATCCATACCAAGAACCTGCAGAACGTTTTCTCCAGAATCTGATCCAGAACAGGGGGGGGGGGAAACCCTGTGTTTTATTGAGGGCAGTGATGGTATTGTCAAACAGACCTTGTCCTCTTAATGTCACATCTCTCCATCCTAAAAACATGGCAGCTTTTAAACAATATTAGTAAAACATCTAAATGTTTCATGCTAAGCCTTTAACTAAACTATTGAATTACAAGTCTGGAACTCATCAAGCTAATACTGACAGTGCTCATAAATGCACTGAATATCTAATAATGGTAATAGTCATAATATTTAGCATTTCTACAGCACCTTTAGCACCAGCCATATAAACTCAAACTTCCTGATTCTTGCTTATTCTCTTGTCCACCATCCTACATCTATTCTGTAGGTACTGAAGACATTGGTCTTATACCCTCTAGTCACATAATTCCTTAGAAACTTTAAAAGGTCACCTCATGATTCATCTATGTAATTTTCTAATTTCTTTTCCTTAAGAGTGAACTCTGAAAGGTATTCTCATTCATTTTATTTCTAGTCCCAACCGCCTGTAGCTTGTTGTAAAATGCTGAGTACAATATGTAGTACTAGTTTTATGAGTTAGCCTCTTTAAAACTCTCTACTTCTGTTAACCAGATACACAAGAGAAAAGATTATAGGTACAATAATGTGCAAAGCTAAAAAGCTAGCAGACTCAGGACACTCCCTTGCCCAAGGCAGGAGCCTTTGAAACAGGATTTGTGCGCATATCAACACACCCTGTATATGCAACAGTGTTAATTCAGGAACAAGAGTCTGAAACACTTACCAAGACTCACTTGAGAGGCTCCATAAGAATACCTTCTCCACCCCACTCCATACCAGAGACCAAGATAATAAACCCACCTACCCCAACAAATGAACTATTTTTAAGGGATCAATCACAAGGCTACTTATGTGTCTTCCATTCTGCAACTCAAAACAGAAGAATACACACTCAAGTCACAGAATATAATAGCCATGATGAAGAAGCCCATTAATGGCTACTGTACATTCAACACCACATACAATGGGCATTTCTAGAGAGCAATCAGTAGATGAGAGTAACAATTCTATGCACTGTTAACCACCGCAACTTTGTCCAGTTCAGAATCCACTGCAAAGCCCATCCAGTTCATACCTCTGGCTGCAATCATTTTTGCTCAATTAAGCCATGGTACATCCCAAAACCTCCACAAAAATAGTTTGTTGTAATAACAGAAAGACAGAAAGGAATCTCAAGCAATTAACTTTCCATTTAGCTACTTACCATTCTTCCTCTCACTTAGTGGGGGAAGGTTGGGGTTTCGACCAGGATGTAGGCTCAGGGTCAGCTCGGGCTGCAAGGAGAGCTCCTGCAACTCATTGGCAACAGCTTCACTCTGAGGGCTTGGTGCCGCCGAAAGAGATACCAGCACCGTCTCATCCTCATTCTCGCCAGCCCCTCCTCCGTCCAGCCCATTTCTAGCAATGACGGAAGGGGGCAGGCACAGCACACCGGAGAAATCCACTTTGGCTTTCGTGATGGCAACCTGGAGAAAGAACACATACAAAAGATAGGACATGGATACTTAAACTATGCTTTTTTCCCATATGCAAAGTGATTCTTTATCAACTGTAGTTCTTAGCTTGCACATATTTTACAGTTACGACTTCAAATTAAGCTCATATGTCAGCTTTTAAAAACGCATTTTATAAGCAGCTGAAAGTCAAAGCGGCTATAAGTCATACCACCAGAGATAGTTGCAACTGCCTGGGTCTACTCTAGAAAATCCTGGCAGACCCCAAAGAGGGTCTAAATTCCCAAGCATGGATTCTGCAAGAGCCTAGAACAGCCTCTGGACATGCACAGTGAGACCAGGATATATCAGACTGGGCTAGGTTTCTTTATGTGAGCACAGAGTCCTCTGATGTACCATAAGGTCAATGACACAGTTTACCCATCAATCCACTGGAAGTCATCCCACATTTGCAAGATCAGGCCTATCAAAGGATTTCCTCATGATACTTCAAAACAAAATCCATAGTCTGCAAACTTTAGGCAAATGCCAGGTCAGCTCCAGAAAAGGATCTTCCACAGACACCAGGATTTCAGTCCAAACTCCTGTTGGAATGGAATTTGATGCCACCCCTGCCATGTACCAGTTTACATTTGGGATCTGTAATTTTCCACATGATTTACAGCCTGTTGTGGACCTCTCAAGCACTCTTTCTCATTTTAGAGGATGAAATGGTGACACCCTAAATTACCAAAGGCTCCATAATGAACCCATAGTAGACAGATTAGATCCCACACCCCCAGATACAAATCCAACATTAGCTCCTAATGAAACTACTTCTAGCATTACTACTCTAATATCATTAACTTTCCATACTCATAACCCACCTGAACTGTATATTCCTATACTATATAATTTCCTATATAAGACCCACTTTGAACCATTTCTACTGCGTTATACCAATACCTATTCTCTCCTTTTGGGGGGGGGGGGCGAAGGGGATTTTTCTCTCCTAATTCATCTGTATAATCTAGTAGGGATGCTGCTGGGGTAACCCACCTTGGGCCCTGACATCAACACCATTCCATTTTGAGCAAAGTTTTTAGTCCAGTGGCACTTTTAAGACCATAGAATCATAGAATGTTAGAGTTGGAAGAGACCTTGCAGGTCTTCTAGTCCAACCCCCTGCACTCTGCAGGAGCATAGTCAAAAGATAGCCCTACATACCTATAACATACCCAAAAGATGGTCGTCCAGCCTCCACTTGAAAACATCCAGCAAAGGAGCATCCACCACCTCCCGAGGCAGATTGTTAAACTGTTCCTCTCTTACAGTTAGGAAGTTTCTCCTGATATTTAGCCGGTAACGACTCCCCTGTAATTTCCACCCATTAGATCTAGTCTTACAATCCGGAGCAAGAGTTTAATTCTGGGTATAAACTTTCATGTGTATGCACACTTCATCAGATATGTCTAAAAGGTGCCACTGGACTCCAACTTTGTTTTTATTGCTTCAGGCCAACACAGCTACCCACCTGAACCATTCTATTTTGTATATCTGCTAGTGCTCAGGATACATCTAAGGCAAATCTCAGTCTTTTTCTCAACATGATTAGGGGGGGGGGGGTTTGCTCAGTTGCAAATAGATATGCCACAGCAGCTAATCTACTTTCCCTTTTCAAAGGCGACACATAACAACTGGAAGACTGAATTGAAAAAATGCATTATAATCTAGTCCTTCCATATAAAAACCAAATGCAGTCAATATTAAACATTCTGGAAAACATTTCTTGAGAAAATATATCACACGTGGCCCTTTTAGAAGTGTTTTTATACTTCACTCATAACTGAGAATATCAACCTGTTCATAAACTGATATGTTATATTAATGGGCTCATGTCTCTATTTTCTTCACTCTTGCAGAAAAGGAGAGTAAGCATGTAAAATGACCAATTCAAATTGGCCAGTGCAAAACACTGGTAGTTTCTCTTTTCTGCCATATAGCTCACAAGGTTTCTGACAGCTCACACATGGATATCACATATCTTACTAATGAAAACGAATATGTTAGTATTATTATAATTACAGCACACTACAGATTTGTAGTGGCCAGTGTGTACTGGTGGTTTTTAAATGTTCTCTGGTCTCCTTCCTCCCTTACTGGGCGTGTTCAGACGGGCCATTTGAGCCGGTATACGTGCCCACCTCTTCCTTTATACATCCTCCCCCTCCCCAATTTCCTACTACTGCTGTTGCAAGTAATAGCAGCCAACATCTTGCAATGCTTGCTTTTCAATACACTGTCATTTTTTTTAAAGACTTCACTTTATTTGTTCTGGTGCATCTCAGACCAGTTTTGTAGAAAAATCTTCCTCCTTGTAGTTTTTTAAAAAAATTAATACAGGGAGTCATGTTCAGAATTATATACATATAGGTATGTAACACAATTCTCTATAACCCTCTCTGTAAATCCCACAAGGGATATCTGTTCTGAGAACTGGAAAGTCCTTCGCATTCATGCATTTACAAGTGAAGTAATACAACAAAGAGCTTCCATTGAGGGTTAAGTGCACTACTGCTGTACACTAAGCTACACTTCAGAAAAGAACACACTCTTTATGACCCTAGCAGGGAAAAGGGATATCCAGGGTCCACTTACAATAAACCAATTTCACACTATACCTAGAGATGTGAAGGCCCATAAATGAACTGGAAAATTTCAGGGGTGAGGGGGGTTGTCCATTTTTTCCCTGAGGCCTTTTTTCTTCTTCCAATTTTTCCAAATTTTGCAGAGTACCGAAAAAATTCCTATGCAATATTTTGTCTTTTAGAACAAGTGAAATGCTTCAAGATGCATTCCTATACCTAGAAGGATACACTTTTGGCATCAAAAGACTGTCATGCACTGGCTGCCAATGTGTCTCCAAGGTTCAATTTAAGGTGCCATCCTTAACTTTTTAAAGCTTTTCACAGTCTGAAGTCCATATACCTGAAGAACTGCCTCTCCCAGTATGAACCTACGCACTACATCCAATCATGTCAATTTTCTTCTCCACCCCCATCTACCACTGTTCTTCCTGTCCCTATTCTTGCAAAAAACAACAACCCCAAAATGCAATTGCAGCATTGTTTCTTCTGGTCTCCATGGTTCCCTCTTTCAGCCCCCTCTTGGTCTCATCCTTCATACTAGCATTTTGGCCATTTCGGGTGCTTTGCTAGCGAGCAAAGCTCAGGTACCTGTACCACTCAGCTTTTTCACTCCCCCTCTCCATGCATTACCATGTTGAAGGCTATATATGTGTGAATGGGTACAGGAGATCTCTGTCCTGCTTTTGCAAAAAAAAAAAAAAAGCAGGAAAAGGGCTGGTATTTTTGCAAAAATACAACAACAGAGGATACAAAGTGTTTTGTGTACTGAACATTTCTAGAGGTTCCACCCATCAAGTCTCCTCCAAGTAGCTTCCAAGGTTACTGGTGAGGTTGCTGCTGCTGCTGCAAGCAAAAGCACTCTTCCTTCCTCAACAAGAGCTGGTTGCTCTGACCTTGCTTCGTTTGCTTCTGCCTCGCCTCCCCCACCAGCTAGGAGTCTTCTCATGCATCGGTGACTGCAGGAGCCAGTGAATGGCCCATTGGGTTGAGAGGGAAGGAATACTCTGTTAGCGGGGAAGCTTATGGGACTCCCCTTCCCACATCTTCCTCCAGCCAAGCTCCCCTCCCCCGGCTGCCATTTTGCTTCTTATACTTGAGGCTTGGCTGGCAGACAGTGATGTGTACCCTGCTTATAATCTGAAGCCAACTTAATGGCATATCTTCTGGTCCAGGTGGGGGGCTGCCCTTTCATTTACCCCTTCTCTCTGCCTGCCCTTTTTTTGGAGGGCCCCCTATTTTTAAAGTATTACCATGTGTAGATTTAAACCTCAAGCCAGTGTGTTTATTAAGAAATAAATGTCATAGTATTTGATGTACTTAGGATTGCAACTCTGCCATCTGGTAGGTCAGATTCATAATCCATTAAAAAAAAATTCTACCTAGCCTGTGCATATGGCCCAATACTCCTGAGAACTGTGGGGGACAGGAAGGCAGGGGTTTCTTCTTTGCCGTAGTCGAAATGAAAATACCCAGCTAACAGCACCTAGAGTGGGGCAGATTTGATGGGAAAGGGAGGAGTTAGGTCCCTAAAACTATACTTTTCATATTTTTATTCGTTCAAGGATTATAATGAAACTCAGCAACTGCTGCTCTGCTAAAAATTCTGTAAGAAGATGTCTGTAAAAGAAAATGCTGTTTCAATGAAATGGAAAACTGTAGATGAGCACTATGTTAATGACAAATGGACTACTGTGTACTTCTTTGTTTTAAACAAGGATAAAATAGTTTGCCTAATATATCTTGAAACTGTCTCAGTGTTAAAGGAGTACAATGTTAAAAGGCTCTTTGAATCCTGACACAAGAGCTACTCAATATCTCAAGGAGAGGTGCGAGTGAACAAGATAAAGTCTAATATGTTGTCGAAGGCTTTCACGGCCGGAGTTCATTATTTATTTATTTATTTATTTATTTTATTTGTATTTATATCCCGCTCTCCCCCGTATGGCTATGGTCTTGGTATTGTGGTACCTGACGTTTCGCCAGCAGCTGTGACTGGCATCCTCAGCGGTAGAACACAGAAAGATGGAGTATTCTGTGTCTCACATTGATACAGAGAGTACACCATCTTTCTGTGTTATAGCTCTGAGGATGCCAGTCACAGCTGCTGGCAAAACGTCAGGTACCACAACACCAAGACCACAGCCATACGGCCCGGAAAATCTACAACTACTAAAGATAAAGTATCTTTAAAAATCAATGTCTTGCAGCAAAATAGTTTTGGAAAGCACATTTAGGAGAACCTATCTACTGTAAGGACCAGCTATCATGTTGCTAAATGTATTGCTGAGAGTGGTAGACCATTCACTGATGGTGAATTTGTTTAAAAGTTCATGGTTAAAGTAACGGAGGAAATGTGCCCTAAAATTAAACAGTGCACTTCCTATGCAATTTCACTGTATCATCCATCAGTGGGAAAGTGTGATGCATACTGTTTTATCCAGCATTAATTACATCAGGCATCATGGCCTTACTCATTGTCAGTTTCAAAACTCTCAGAGACAGATGCAAAATATGGAGATGTATTGTACCATGTAGAAGTCAGGTGGCTTAGCAGAGGCAAAGTCCTCAAATGTTTTTTCAGTCTTCATCAGGAAGCTGATGTCTTTCTCAAGGAGAAAGGAAAAGGTCAAAAAGTACCCTGGATGGATTTTTGATTTGGCTTTCTTAAATGATATCACAGAGCAAGCATCTGAACACACTGAATCTAAGGTTGCAGGGAAAAGGAAAACTTGTATGTAACACATGTTCTAAATTCAAAGCTTCAAATTCAAAGTGAAATCATGATGACCAATCCACCTCAGGACCACTGGAAAACTAAACTTTTTTTGAAGCAAGTTAGTGAAGGTAAGTTTCCAAGCTTCTCATGCTGCAGTGGACTAAAATTTGAGAAGGACAGGAGTTTACAATTCAATGTTAAAAGTCACATCAAAACACTGAACCTATTGCAGGGAATCAAATTCCAGAACAGATTCATTGATTGCCATAAGCATGGAAAGGAAATAAGAATGTTTCAGAATCCATTTGAAGTAGCACCAGAAGATGCAAGTAACTATTTTTCTGGTGGAACTAACTGATTTGCAAACTTTTTCCAATATGAAAGTTGTAAAATCCAAGTGTAGGTCATGACTTGCACATTACATTTTTTAAATAGTACACTTCATTAGGTTTTAGGGTATACAGGGGTGAGGGGGGAAAGAGAAACGAAATAACAAGTGTTCTGCATGTAACTATTCTCCACATATCATTTCACACTACAAAGAAATAGATTGTGAAAAGAAGTTCATAATGGCCACTTCATATTATATCAAAGAGATGGTATCTTTACATTTCTTTCTCATCCAATCGTAAAAAGGAGTCCATAGTCCAACACAGTCTTCTTCCATTTGCCCTTTTAAGATCAAAGTGAGTTTGTCCATTTCCGCACTTTCCATGGTCTTCATTATTAGGTCTTGTTCAGAGGGTATTGTTCGAAGTTTCCAAAAAGTTGCATATAAGATTCCAGCTGAACAGTTACATGACATTTTAAGGGTGTCTGTTACAAACCTTGACTTGGACATTAATGCCTTGGCTAACGGAAAACAGCCACAAAAATCACACTGACTAAGTAAGCATGTGTAGCTAGATAAAAGAATTCTACAGTAAAATATTATTCCAAAATGGATTGCACTCAAGTTAACATTTCTTCATTAATCTCTGAATGTTTACTTCTGACCTAAATAGGTAGGTTAAAATTTTTGTTACATTTTAATATGTGGCCCTCTTAGGCATTGGACACTCTAATGTGGCCCCCATGTGTCAGAAGGTTGGGGACCCCTGTTTCAGATTGCCAGGTTTTTGTGTGTGTGTAACTGGTTTAAGTTGTAATTAACAATTTGTTCTGATGTATGTATATTGGGTTTTATGGTCTGTTATTTATGTAAAATGCTATAAACCACGCTAAACCCACTTTCATAAGGAAAAGGGTCATATTTTAATATATCTGTATATTTTTACATATACAAAAATTTTCACCTAAGTTTTGCATTACATTTCTTTTGAGGGATTCTGGGGGCCAGGACTTTTCCTGGGACCCCCCGCCCAGTTCCCCTGAGTTCTTTCATTGGTTGGGTACAGACTGGCAAGGGGCTGAATCTAGTATATATAGAGAGAATGGTTCTTAAACAAAGCTAAATTTATTCCATTACACACGTTCAAGACAGAAAGCACTTTGTAGCACTTCAATATTCAACACAGAGTATTTCAACCTAGTACCTAAAATAGTGCACTTGTATAAAAGTCAGAATGTTCTCGATTAGCTCACATGGAGCTGTTGATGGCTTGCCCCCTATCATTAGTAATCCAGCGGTATATATCTTTCTTGGACCTATAGCTGCTAATGTGCCAACTGATGTAGGACTATCATGGATGTGACACAGGCCAAACCAGAACTGACCCAAATCCCTCCCCCTTCTATCTCTGGGGTCAGGAAGCTCACAGAAAGTCAAGGAGAATCAAAGAAGCTAGTTTCAGATACCCTTATCCATTTTGATTCTGACAGTGACACCACTAACGTCTGGAATATATTGTTGTTGTTATCCATTCAGTCATGTCCAACTCTTGGCGATTCTATGGGCCAGCTCTCTCCATGTTTTCCAATCTTGCACTATTTATTTGAGTCGTTCCATGCTCAGGCTGGTGTCAACTTTTATGGTGTCTAGCCACTATGTCCTCTGGTGGCCCAGTTTCCTTTTGCCGCTAACCAATCCAAGCATAATTGCTTTTTCTAGTGAGTTCTTCCGCATGACATGGCCGAAATAAGTCAGTCACAGTTTTATGATTTTTCCTTCCAATGACATGTCTGGTTTTATGCACTCCAGTACTTGCTTGTTTGTCACCTTTGCTGTCCAAGGAATGCACAGGAGCCTTCACCAGCACCACTGCTCAAATGAGTCGATTCCAGACCATATGGAAACTCATAAGTTCAGCAGTTATCCCAAGTCTCTGCCTGGCAAGGCCTTTTCCTCCTTTATTCCTGGGGTAATGTCTCTATGGGTTTTATCTGTGCTACCAACTAATATTGCTATGTATCTGCTGCTAAACCAGTGACACTTGCTTAGTGGCTTGGGGGCCATCTGTGACTCTTCTAAGCATTTACCACTCTTCACTGGATTGTCATTTAAAGGATCTGCTTTTGCACCACTCCACTTCTTTGCTTTCACTAGCTACCACTGGAACAGGAAAACACACTTTTGCACTCTCTGGGGATGAAGGGATCTATAGCTGCCTGTATGCCTCCTTGCAAGGTGTGCCTGAATTAGGTGTGCCATAGTTACACAGACAAGACTGGCAGTTATAATAAAAAATAAAAGCACACCCAGTCTTTATACATGACAGAACTGAGCAAGGATTAAAAGCAGCGATTACTTTAAATTCTCTAACCATAAACATACCCTAAAAAGATGTAAACCTTAGTACAGGAAAATAATTCTTGCTGCAGCATTTACGGATCATCCCATTACCTTAGATCACTGTCTAGGGCTTCTTCTCATTGTCAGCAGTATGTCCTACAGACTGAGTCCATAGCATCATGGAACCTTCTTAGAAAAGTTTGCAGTAAGACGAAGAGTTTAACAGAGCTTCTTCTTAATGTACAGAGAATGTATAGTTTCATGCGTAATCCTCCCTTTGGGAGTCGTTCCTTCACTTACTTTATCAGTGAAGTAACACAATTGCTCTTTTGGGTTTTTTCCTTCTCTTTTCCCTAGGTGTGACCTGGTTGTCTACTATCCTTTTACTGGCTAGGACCATTTACATTTGTAGGGCACTGAACATTTCTGTTGCTGTGAGATTATTCATTCCCTGTAGCTTTCCCAGTGCTAGCTGTTAGCATACAGAAAGGCATCTTGGATCATGTGTAAAGAGTGCAGTCCCCCCAAGTATTATAATTTTGGTATGATTTCTCTGGTGGAGCATGAAATATTATTTTCCTTTAAAAAATAGAACACATGAACGCTGATAGAGCTCACTAAAATACTTATTGGACGGTATGCTGTAAACATCTTGGACTAGAAATTAGTTTCTACCAAAAAAGTTGTACAGGATTAATACAATTTGAGTCCTAACAAAACATAATATTGAATAGAACTAATATTATCTCCAAACAGTATCTTGGAAGAGGATTAATTAAAAGCTAGTTATATGTTCAGAGTTTTGAAAGCCAGCCTGGATAATATCAAACATTCAGTTCTGACAAAACGCCCGGAATAAGCTAAACAGTTACACAGAAACATTAATTGCATTTTCAAACAAAATGTTCTAATGCAGGAAGGTGGAAGGACCAAAGCCCTGGCTGGCAACCATTGTACTTGGACAGCCACTTAAGACAAGGTGCCCCCATAGCTCTCCCCATGCATAACTGCCACTTTCATACCCTGCAAGAGGGGTGGCAAAGAAGCAATGGGAAGCCTGGTGTGTAAGATGGAGGAAGGAATGTGGAATAAGTGCACCCCAAAATTCTTTGCTCTAATCAAGCATCTCTGTGGCATGTGCACACTGCACTTTATAAACGGCTAATCAAGAAGCAGCACAGGAGAATCTCATGCACTGCATCTTGCCTAACCAGCATTATCCTCATTTCACATGAGCAACTGTTCCAGCCAGTGTAGACGGGGTATGTAATAATGGTGCATCACAGCCTAACTTGCTTTCCAATATGAAATTAAAGTGCATACTAGTGCCATTTGCAGTAGTGCAAAGAACATAACATACACTTTGCATACCCTTTCTCACTCTATCCCTTAGCCAGCATGTTCACCTCCTCGCATCCCAACAGCTAAACTTGCCAGCAGTGGGCTACAAACAAGCTGGGAAGCCAGACAGCATTCCTCATCATCATCCACAAGCCAACTCATGGGTTACTGATCTGTAGGCATGGTATCCTCCATGGTTTTCTATAAAACAAACTCTAAAGACACATTTCTTGTGTTCTGTGGGGACTATATATGCAGCCTAATATAACACTTTATATTTGAGCCATTGATTGAATATTTATACAGTATACAAATCCTAATGTAAAGGACTTTATTGAAATAAAACAGTATAAAATATCTTTGCAGTTTAACAAAAGCTACCACTCACTAAAATGAACAGCTCTTTTCTGTCTTATATCCCTTAAAGAGATAAAACAAGAGAGACTCAATGAAGTGGGTGCCTTTAACACACAACCCCTCTGTTTAAGATTAGCCAACTGATTGAAGCTTGAAGCCCCAAAGTAACTGCATACACTTTCAAGCACAAGTATGCAGCTATATCATACACTCCTACACATGCCTGTCAAAGTTTACATTGCTAACCAATCATTTTAAGGCAGAAAATTGAGAAAGTAATTCCCTAAAAAAGTAAAGATCTTGCTACAAAGGCCTCTTCCCTTGTCTCTGCTCTTTTAAATCGTTCTCTATTTAGGAAAAGAGTTACCAAGGTAATGGCAATTTCCTCCTCATTTAAGAATTGCTAAGCAACCTGCATCAACTAGCAGCAGCAGCAGGTGGCATGCAGGGGAAAGCTATTTTGGGAAGCAGTCACTACTTTTCTTTCATTTAAAAACAGCCACCAGTTAATGACTCTGGCAAATGTAATCAGGAGGCCAAAAGAAAACGTAATCTTTGGGCACAGTGGTGGTAAGTGAAACAAGCTTTATGCTGAGCAAAAGGGGGGGAGGGTGTTGTGATAGCTAGATACAGCACTCTCTCCTTCTGATCCCAATTAGAAAAAGGCAGAAAACTACAAGATTGAATTGCTGAAAGCCCGCTAATATACCCTTCAAGAAATACACACTGTACTCAAGAGTCAGGCAGAAGTATTAAACGGAAACAATGGTTTTCCAGAGGAGATTTTTGAACAGGCCCTGTTCCAACAGAATTTGCCCTTGTGGCCTTAATATGATAGATACATCCTTTCATGCCCTACTCGAATGTAGGTTTTTCAAAAATATAACAGATGGTTATATTAAGTCTTTAATTAACCAACCATCCCTTATACTCCAGAAACCCTAGCTCTTTTGCTTAGCGATATGGAACCTAAATTTAGTTTAGCAATTGCAAAATATGCCTCAGTCCTTTAAGCCCTTGCATCCAAAAAATAAGGAATAAGTATTATCCACCGCTCAACATTTATGAATCAATGAGTTTCTAAGGGAATAAAAGGAAAGATTAAATGGAAACACTAACATATTACATAAATGAACAGCAAACACCCTCCACCAAATGTAAGCTAAAAAGTAAGATTCCCAAGGCACCTCTAGAGAAACAGACACATTGAAGTGCCCTGAACAGCAGTCATTTTCTAGTGGTGTTCACTATCTTCTGGAATTCTGAGAGGACCACCCACAAACTCAGCAAGGTTAGGAAACCCTGCTCCAAGCCTTTAAAGAACACCACAGTAACCATTGTTTCTATTTGGTGAGGCAAATTCATAGAAATGTACCTCATCAGCACACTACTAAACCAAAAAGTATTATAGTCAGGCCTGGTTTTCTGTTTAATGTTCAAAAATCTTCCATGAATTTTTTGCTGAACACCCTCTGGACATCTTACAGGACTGCCCATTCTGCCATTTTACAGCAGGGTACCTAAAATTTCCTCCGTTGGTTCTCTTGTTGTCTTAAGGCAACAGAAAGGAAACTGGCTTCTATTTTTTCACACCGCTTCAATTTTTGTATGCCAGGCAGTGTGTACAAAGACAGCTCTCTGCCAAGGAAAAAACATGGGTCTTTTGCTTCCTTCCCTTTGTGCTTGTTACTTGCAAGTAGGTATCCATATTTGCCTACCTCCCCTCACACCTACCTATAAGGGATGACAGAGCCAAACTCTTTTCAGTCCTGTGATCCAGTCATGCTGATGTGCATCACAAAGAGGGCATAGACTACAATTCTGCTAGTTGTTCTATAAAGTGCACAGCCCAGTAATGGAAGCTAAAGTGGGGAACACAGGGACTTGTCCCACACTTGATGCTCTCCTTAGTAGCATTCCTAGCAAGTTAAAATAATAAAGGGATGGCAGAGAGGTTGATCCCCTCAGAACGCCTTACTCTGGTGTACATACTAGTTTCTATATGCATGCTCTGAACAGAGCACAGAAATATCTTATTTATTACTTATCATTCTGCCCTTCCTCTAAGGAGCTCAGGGTAGTTTAAGTGGACACTCATTTTACTCTGAAAATAACCTTAAGTAGGTAAGGCTACAAGAATGTGACTACCCAAGGATCTGATACATGCCTGAAAGCACATAATAAACTTTGTTGAACCTAGGCAAGTCTGTTCCTGCATGAGAGCTCATCTGGGGACCCTGTGTACACTGGCTTGAAATCCCCTGAAGAAAGAACATAAATGTAATAAATCAGGTCACCCAGTGAGCTCTCTGGGGATTTGAACCTAGGTCTCCCAAGTGAGATTCCATCACGCTCACTACCACAGCGCTAACTATGCCATACTATAATGACAGAACGTTTGTCAAGTTCTAAACATAAATTAAAAGGAGCAAATGGGCTAACAATTTCTTTGGTTTATTGTAAGTAGCCACGTGTCAATTATTAATATCCATTTCTTGTGTCTCTCTGCTACAGGCCATTGCTTAAGGAAAGCCAAAACAGGTTTCACAATACAGTGACAGAAATGTGATAAGAATTTGACAGGACCTTGCCTTTTTGTTATCTTCAAAAGGAAGGGATAAAAATCTGCAGTGACCACCTGAAACATTCTCATTGCTGCCCTGAGCAATGAGACAATAAGAATCATGGAAGTCATGTCAGACAAAGGGAACATCAAGAATATTCCTTCCCCTGCTTCTCCCCAAATAAAAACTAATTTTATGAATGTTTAGTTTTAAGTTACTGAGATTTGGGGCGTTCTGTCAAAAGCCTGTCTATCTCACACTCTCTGCCATGCAAGCAGATACACAGAGGAATGAACCATACTTGTTTCTTGTAGCACATTGGCACAAACAATGAGTCAAGTACCGACAGTAATATGCAGAGACTTGTAGGAAACAGTCATATTTCACTCCTTTGCAGTGTACCTATGCACAGCAAGGGGCAACAAGCAGACAGAAGTAAAAAAATAAATAAGGCAAAAGCAAATTTTGTACATGCATATTTATCCTTACCGCCCTATAATAATTTTAGGACTAGAGTAAAAGCCTCAAGCATTGTCTCAAGTAAAACAGAGCCTTAACTGAGATCGGGTGAGTGATAGAATATTAAAATATCAGTACAAGATTTAAGGAAAGACCTCCCCTCCCAACAGAAAATCCTCAGCATATACTGGACTACATTTCTCACAGCCATTTTTTTCAGCCTTCTACTCTTTAAACTTGTACTCTTTAAACACAAAGATTAGTATCAATTTTTTAAAATCTGAAGAAAAATAACTAGCTCAGAAATGCATGCCAGAACCCTTAGTCTTCTAAAATATCTCACAATTCCATTTTTGGCATCTCACTACAATGGACCAATGTTTGGCATCTCACTACAGGTAGGACCAATGTTTAGGAAATGAAATTATGTAGGATGCATGAGAGAAGTCTCAGCTTCTAAACAGCATCATGTTAACCACAATTTGGGTGAAACTATATTAATAATAAGGGGCCGTGGTGGCTCAGAGGTCAAGACACTAAGCTGCAGATTGGAAGATCTGTAGTTCAGCAGTTCAAGACCTTAGTGCCACGTGATGGAGTGAGCTCCCATTTCTGGCCTCAGCCCCTGCCATCCTAGCAGTTCGAAAGCAAGAAATTGCAAGTAGATAAATAGGTACAGCTTTGGTGGGAAGGTAACGGCGTTCTGTGCACTCGGCGTTTAGTCATGCCAGCCACATGACCATGGAAACATCTTTGGACAGCGCTGGCTCTTCGGCTTGGAAACAGAGATGAGCACCGCTCCCTAGAATCGGATTAGACTAGCTCTCGAGCAAGGGAAACCTTTACCTTTTATATTAAAAATAACCTTCTGTGGCCTTTTTCCTTCCACTATTTGTGTAACAAGACAAAAGTCCAATTGTCTTTCTTAAATATCTTCATACCACAAGGCTTGAATGAAAATTTTTCTTTAAAAGTCTTTAACGTCAAAAAACACAGACATAAAGCCTAATTTGTGTAACAAGACAAAAGTCCAATTGTCTTTCTTAAATATCTTCATACCACAAGGCTTGAATGAAATTTTTTCTTTAAAAGTCTTTAACGTTAAAAAACACAGACATAAAGCCTAATTACTCCCATTACCCACAATTACTAAGGAACTACTTTTTGTCTTCCTTTATGAGAAGATGAGTAGATCGTAACACAAGCTAGCAAAATATAGTAACTAAAGATACTGATGAACTGCTACAGTCACTGTTAAGTAGACTCAGGAAAAGACTGCAGAAAGATCTACTCCAGGTTTTATTGAACAGCTTTTATATCATAGGATTTTTCTCCATGCTGCTAAACTGACAGACTGGAAAAAGCACTATAAATGAAACTATTTTCTGTTCCTAGGACAGAATAAAAACTTGGTAAATATGTGGGGGGGGGGAGAATAGCTTGGGATATTTTTCAATACTCAGACATAACTCTCATTAAGAGGCCTGCAATCCCTGGTATACAGGCAACAAGCGACTGCTGTACAAAGTGGGATTTGGTTCAGAGTTTACAAAGGAAATTCAGAAATCTGGAGAACACTGAAAAGGTACCTTTTTAATGCTGAATCGTTTTTTTATTAAAAGGTTTCACTCAAACTACGTAGTATAAAGATTTTTTAATGATACAATATTAGAGGATATTACTGCTTATACCATAAATATTTTTAGGATATGTCTGTTTAAAAGATTACCAGTTTTTCCCACAACTCATATGCTGTAATGTGCATAATACGCTATTGATGAGTGCAGTACTTTCAACATTAAAAGTTTAACTCCTTACCCTAATATGCTGATAGTCCTGTTGATTGTATGTGTGTTCAAAACAACAGCATCGTTTTTGTGTACTTCAAAATTTGTTTTCTATTTTCAACTTTTTTGCTGTCTTCCAAATGGCAAATATTCAAATACACATGCATGGGGTGCAGCAGTCTGCAGCTCTGTCAAGCAGTGGGTATATTTACAATTTCGCTTGTAGAAAACTTTTACTTTTACATTTAACAGATGTACTAAATAGTGAAAACATATGCTGGTTTAAAAATTATACATTTTATGTTATGAAAACATAAAATTTGTTTTGGTTGGATAAGAAAATGTTTTATGTGTTACTGTTGTCATTGTCCCCAACAGAAAATGTTGTCATTTTCCTACAGTTTCAATGTTTCTGGAAGTTTTATATCTCTAGTTCGGAGATTGGTTGATCCAGAGTTGATCCAGATGGGTCTGAAAGATGATCAGGGGAAAAATTCAAAGAATATGGGGCTTTTGAAGTGCACGTGAGTCTTCTGGTGACCCAGCCATCAGAGCTTTTGTCAGATTCAGCCAGTATATCAAGATTTTTTGACAACTATGAACAGCAGCAACTTACTGAAAATCATTAGGTTCTGAACAGCTATCCTATTCTGTGTCTGACAGTAAAATGCTTTACCTCATGCCTCAAATTGTAGTTATACAGCTCTAGCAATCACATGTAAGCAAAATAACTAGCGTAAGGAACAGATCATAAGTAAGATAAAAACTACAAAAAGTGTCAACAATTTTATAAGAGGCAGAAGGAAATTCTCAGCATACCTTACAGTTTCCTCAACTCAGCCCAGTTCAGTTCCATGCCGGGAGTTCCAATCACTGCAACAGGAAACAGAAGTCATAAATTTAAGTTTCTTCCACAAAATGTGATCTCCATGGTTTTGTCTTTCACTTTGTTCCAGCTGGGTGTCACCGTTAAAGTATGCACCAACTAACTCAAGGCATGAAAAAAGCACTGAAAGAATAATGTAAGCATAGAGCTCATTATTAATAAAACTTACCAGTTCTATGGTTTCAAGGGCTCTACAGATTTGAAGACCTCAAATATCTATAAATTCTACATTCCAGGACTGTACTACACTGCCCCTAGACATCACATCAAAAACTATATTACCATTTCAACCTCCCTACCTATCTAGAAGGAAGGGCAATTAAAGTTACATTACTGATTGAAAATAACAGGTACTTCTCCATAATCTAACAATGGCTGACACATTTTCCAACTTGGTACTGAAGCGTATAACTCAAAGGCCAACAATGCTTTATTCAAAAGTTGCAGTATGTAAGATGTAAAATTTCAAGAACTTTTGAAAAAGGAAAAAGTGGGGGAGGTGGTCCCAGTCCCTAATATTGTAGATATCTTACACAAAAGTCTCCATGATACCCAATTCTGAGTGAGTAAAACCTTGTCTTAATGCATTTAGTTCACTCTGGAAGAGCAAATGTTCATAAGAGTGCTTCAGTGCTCCCCAAGAAGTTCAATTCCTCTGTTGGGGAAAAATGGGGGGAAATCAAAATGTAAGCCATTTTTTCTCTCCCCCCCAGCCTTTACCTCTCTACCCTGGGTCTAGTGGAACAAACTGAACCAATAACCACTATTTCCCTAGTCTTTAGAAGACTGTTCCAAATGTTCCCTATGCTTTGGCTTGGTGTTGTGTTACCCCAGATAAAACTGGAGATAAAGCCTGAAAAGTGTGGTTTTGTCATCAGTCAAGACTAACCCGTAAGAACTATACTTCCTCAGTTCTTGCTCCTTTAAATGCAAAAAGCAGATTCATAAATTATAAATACAGAATACAGCATCTGCAGCAGCTTCTAATTGGACCAAAACAGGTGTTTGAGGGACTACACAAGGCTTGATAATCTCCTCTGCAGCTCAAACAAGATGGACATTGTCTGCAGTCAAGGCTTTCACTTACAATGCTGCTTTCAATATTGACATTGTACTACTCAGCAATTTGTTGTTTTCCCTTCCCAAACAAGACATGCAAAATACGTAACCTGATTGAGCTACTTCCCTCTGCAATTTTCTTTACAGCTCTTCCTGCACAGCAAAGTACTTGGGGTTAGGTCTACTTGTACTGAATTTTAAGTATTCAGAAAGCAGCAAGATGTCTACAAGAGCACCTGCCAAATGTGTGGAACTTGGGTTCCACAACAGCACAGCATTCATGGGAAATATTAATCTCCATGTCCTTGTATGAACTTGGCACATGGATGGTACAGTCAAGAAGGCACTCAGTTAATCTCAGTGGTTGTGCTGGCAGGAAGGGGGAGTGACGGCTCCTCTGTAGGGGCAAACAAATTTAAATGCCAATACATGTCCCATGAATTATGTATATCAGATACAGCATCTTCATCAATAACCAGCAAATGATTCACATGCACCCACAGAACTGGACAGGGAAGCATGAAGGGTATTGGTTAAGAGGATTCATACAGATGAAGAGACAACATGAACAAACTAAGATGGATCAGGAGTAAATACAAAACTGATCAGTCCAAGTATCAACTGCTAGTTAATTCCCAATCAGCTTCCTCCTGACCTAGGAATGGCTGCGCTATGACAAGTTGGTAGCTGACAGCCATTCACACGAGGACTGTTTCCTGCCACTGCCACCATCCACCAAAGAAAAGAGATTCATGCAAATGGTGTTTGCATGTGGAAGTCATCGTCGTCGTCCCCAGTTTGGTATGTCTCACTAGTACTTAATTCCAAGATAATATGAATAGCCCGTAAGCTTGCTGTGCATGTATCTTACTTTAACTCTATATTCAGATCTGGTCCTGTTTAAGAAAACCAACACAAATAGATCTCTCGCTATCAATATGCAAGTCAAAGTGACTCATATGATCCTACCACGGCTGTGACTAACTCTGCCCCAAGCCAGCGCTTTGTGACTAGCTCTAGCTAGAGAGCCATGAAATCGTGTTAAATCCCAAAGATCATGCAAGACCACTCACTCATGCACTAGCACTACCAGTGGGACAGCCAGGTTCTACAAAAGGCAATAGTAATTTAGAACTTCAGAAAAAAGTCCTTAAAAGCTGCCACTAGATGTGCTGGTAAAACAGATTATTAAACCAGAAGTCTACTTCTGAACACCTATATCATATCTTCCTATTATTCCTCACCTTTTCCAGAAAAGTTGTCAGTCTTCTGGCTATTAGGCTGGCTCTGGAGGATGTAAGGTGCTATCAGACAAATGGTCCATCCTCTGCGACTGCCCACAGCTCTAAGTTTGTTAGGTTCACTCCCCCACACACACAATACTTGGATGAAATCACATGGAATATGGTTCTGCTCAGAGAACTAGCTTCAGACTCAAGTTTCAATTTGGGGGGGGGGGGAGAATTATAAGAAAATTAGTTTTGAGTCTAGTAGCACCTTAGAGAGCAACAAGTGTTTCAGGGTATAAGCTTTTGAGAGTCAAACCTCCCTTGTCAGACACGGTAGAATAGAAGTGGAGATCTGAAAGTCAGAAAGTGGGAGGGGAGTTGTAAAGAAAGCTTGTAAAGGATGCAGGATAAAATGTATATTGTAATCAGCTTGATTAGAACAGAGGGGAAATGCTTGGGGGCAGAAAATTAGCATTTGTGTAAGATAAAAATCCTACATCCCTATTCAGCCCCGGGGGTGGGTGGGTCCATTGTTCTGAACTTGTGAATTAATCCAAGTTCAGCAATCTTGCACTGTAATTTCCCCGTGAAATTTGTTTGAGGACTGACACTTTTAGGTCATCAACGGAATGAATTGGAAGACTAAGAGGCACTTTGGTGTAGTGGTTAAGTGCAGATCCGTGTTTGATTCCCCACTCCTCCACTTGCAGCTGCTGGATGACCTTAGGCAAACTATAGTTCTGTCAGAGTTGTCCTTGAAAGGGCAGTTCTTGAAAGAGCTCTCTCAGCCCCACCTACCTCAAAGGGTGTCTGTTGTGGGGAGGGAAAAGGAGTTTGTAAACCACTCTGAGACTCCTTTGAGTAGTGAAGGGCAGGGTAGAAATCCAATCTCCTCTTCTTATTCTAAAATGTTCTCCCACTGGTTTTTGAGTGTTACACTTTTTAATGTAAGATTTATGTCCTCAGTGCTTGTTCCTTTAAATGCAGACAGCATCTAAGAAGAAGAAGAAGAAGAGATTGGATTTATACCCCGCCCTTCACTTGGAGTCTCAGAGCGGCTTACAAACTCCTTTCCCTTCCCCTCCCCACAACAGACACCCTGTGAGGTGGGTGGGGCTGAGAGAGCTCTGACACAAACTGCTCTTTTTCAAGGACAGCTGTGCTGGAGCTTGTGACTGACCCAAGGTCACATCAGCAGGTGCAAGTGGAGGAGTGGGCAATCAAACCCAGTTCTCCCAGATTAGAGTCCGCACACTTAACCACTACACCAAACTGGCTTGGAATGTCGTAAGGAAATGATACCAAGGGATCACTCGCTACAAGATAGGCCCAACCAGCAATAGAACACCACTGATGGTCACATACAGCTCTCAGTTCAAACTGGTTCGATGCATTATTAACGACCCACAACCTGTGCTGAACAATGGCCACTTCCGCACTGTCATTTTTGTCACTTGTCTGTCCCTATTGATTCAGGGTTCCCCCCCCCAATGTGTTTTGCTCTCTCTAGTCATCCCAGAGGGAGCAAAACATGTGTGAAGGGGGGGGGGGCAAAGCAATAGGGACAAACGAGTGACAAAAATGACAGTGCAGAAGTGGCCGACACAGGCACTGGGAGCAGTGTTCCCTCTAGGGTGAGCTACATGTACTGGGAGCATTGCTCTTCAGGCGGCAACACATGAATTTTTGTCCTAGTACAGGGCACACCCGACCAGCTTGCTGGTCACATGTGCAACTGGCCCACTGCCTCACATGGCCTTGGGTGGCAGGCGACTGGCTTTCCCAGCTATTGTGAGAGGCGTCACTAGGAGGAGAAGGGAGAAGAAAGAGGCAGCCGAGAGAGAGAGTTCTTCATGGGCTGGTGGGCAAGGGCCAGGCGAGGCCTTAATGTTGAACAGCACGCTCATAGCTCCTCCTTCCACAGCAGGAGCGTCTCTGGCAAGGCAAGAACTGGCACAGGGGAGGAATGCTGTCTGGAAGTCACACTAGGCGCTGAGGGAGGAGGTGCCGCTTGGGTCGATAGTGGGAGCGGGAGGCTGCAAAAAAGGTAGTTCTCTCAATGTCTTCTGCGTTAATTGCTGTCTGCTGAGCAGGGAGGATGCTGGTAGAAATCATCACACTCCGCCTGGCAGGGGAGAGGTGGTGGGAAATGGTTCCTCTTGCTCTTTCACATGCAACTGTGAAGTTTACTGGGGACATCTGGAAAGCGGGAGCTCCAGTTCCCAGAGCAGAAAATATATGAATAGCCTTAGCAAATGGGAGAAACCATTGGAAACCCAATAGAATACATGCAAAACAAGTTCTAATCTTGATCAGCCACTGAACATTCAAAATGAGAGAAGCAAATTTTCTGGTTGCAGAGAGTTTTATTGAGACATACATGCTACACCACCACCCCAAAAATGTCTGATGTGACTGTGCTGATACTGACGTAGTAAAGATGTGTTCTTTCAACACCAGACATATTTCCTGAATTATTATCAGGCTTTACTGGAGAAACCAGGTTGCAAAAATGCTCCAGAAACAAATGGGGGGGGGGGGTCACCAAGATTTAATGACAGATTTGTTGGTCTTGCCTGTTCATTGAATAATTGGATTTGGAAACATAATAAGTACAGGACAGACCAAGGCACTATGCATATTCATATGGTATTAGCAAAGATGTGGGATTGGTGCAGAATTAATTAGATTTGGATCATTCCTTTGCATGCCAATATTCCAGCATAAGGCTTTTGTAGAAGCTCTTCAAATAGAGGACTTCTAAGTATGGGAAAGCCTAAAAATGACTAGAACTTGTCTTTCTTAAAAACCAAACCATTAAATTTTATGAAGAACTTCAAAAGAGGCTAGTGAAGTGCCTCAGATAAGGAGTTTTATTCAGACTATAATATTTATCATCCCCTAAATAGATTTGAATGTATTTTAAGCCAAGTTCAACCAAACAGACAATTGGTAGCAACTAGGGATGGGCAGGAACCAAATTACAAAATGAAGTTCATCACAAACCAGGCCCGCTTCATAGTTCGTAAACCTCAGTTCATGCAATCAGTTCGCCCACAAACCAGCCACGAACCGAACCAGTCATTCAGAGGTTCGTTTGGTTCGAAAGAGGGTTCATGGGCCAGACATGCTGGCACTTAAGGCAACATTCAGGAACCCTCTAAAGTCACCCTGCCGAGGCAGCACGACTCACCAGTGAGCTCAGAAGGCATTTAAATGCCTTCTGAGTTCCCTTGCTTGAGAGTTGTGCCACCACTGTGGGGTGAGTGAGCTCATTGCCACAGCACATGTGAACAGAAGGTATTCAGTGAACTCAGCACTAAGTGAACTCAGAAGGTATTCAGATGACTCCTGAGCTCACTGGTGAGTCGTGCCACCGAAGGGGAAAGAGAAGGACATCACTGAAATAGCTTACATCTATTAGATGCAAGCCATTTCACCCATGCTTTTCACTCTCCCATGGCAGCAGCCATGCCTTTCGCTCCCCCTGTGGAAGCGGGGGGAGCGAGGGGCATCACTGAAATGGCTGGCATCTATTAGATTGAAGCCATCTTCAGCCATGCCTCTCAGTCCCCCACAAAAGTGGGGGGAGCGAAAGACATCACTGAAATGGCTTGCATCTGTTAAATGCAAGCCATTTCAGGCATGCCTTTTGCTCCCCTTGTGGAAGCCACCGCAGTGCAATTCACCAGTGAGCTCAGAAGGCATTTAAGAGCCTTCTGAGTTCACTGACGTGGCAGCACAGCGCTCAAAGGCATTTAAATGCCTTCTGAGCTCACTGGTGAGCTGTGCCACCGCAATGCAGCTTTAACTGGGGAGGCATTTAAATGCCTTCCCAGTTGGAAGTGATTTCAGTGATTCCTTTTGCTCCGCCCCCCTGCTTGGAAGCAGGGGGGAGTGAAAGGGATCACTGAAGTGGCATGCAAAAGCCATTCAAAGGGTTCCCTTTAAATTATTTTTGCAAGCCATTTCAGCACTCCTTCTTGCTCCCCCCCCCCGCACTTGGAAGCGGGGGCAGTAAAAGGGATCCCTGAAATGGCTTGTAACTGGAAAGGCATTTAAATTACTTCTCAATTCACTTGTGAGTTGCACCACCGCAGCACGACTCAGTGAGTCAACTGAAAAGCCATTTGCCTTCCCAGTTCACTTGTGGGTCACAGCACAACTTGCAAAAGCCATTTAAAGGGAATGTTCCTTTTAAATGGCTTTTACGAACCCCACATACACAAACCGGTTTGTGAACTGGGGTGTGTGTGTCCAGTTTGTGGTTCGTGTGAGCTCACAAACCACGAAAAATCTCAGTTTTCCTGGCTGAAATGCTTTAATTGAGAATTATTTTGTATTGTGTATATCTGTACTGTACAGATCTCAAGATTTTCTCTTTGTAACGAATATATTGAAAGATATCTTTTTCTTGTATTTTTAAAAAAGTTTGTAAAGCTTCTAATCAGAGGAATATTCACCAAAAAAGTTGTAATGTCAGATTTAAGTGAACAGTTTACAATGAGGAGTGTAACAAGGTGGAAACAAAATCCTCTTCATCTGCAGGAGTTTCCAACCTTTCTCGTGCTCAATAGTCAGTCACCATTTGCCTTCAAAACCTCCCCCCAAGTTCTCCAAGTCAGTTTGAAGTCTTGGGAACTGTTGACTTATATTACGCACAACACTCCAGAACAAGATTTCTCATGCTGCTTCTGCCTTCCTCAAAAAGCAACACTGTATAAAAAGTCTGCCCCTCCATATTCTGTGACTAAGATGCTGAAAGATCTTAAGTTGGCTACTTATCAGTACTCTTGGAATGACAACATCTTCCTATGCTCTACCTAGAAAGTTCCTTTGCTACTTATTACTCTTGTGTACACCTTTAGCAGCATTGCTCTCAGCCCATGCAGCCAGAAACCTCTGCAGGTCTTCATCTAAATCCACCCACCAACCAATGCTCCCTCTAAGCTGTGGAGTCTTGTGAACAAAACTGCTACTTTGTGAGCTACTGGCATTAAAGTTGTGAGTGAGCGATTTGGCCACTGCATAAATTAGTCTGCTCTGGAGCCATCCTTCCTGAGCTAAGACAAAAATGTGTGAGCCAGAGGCTAAAAAACTGTGAGCTAGCTCACACTAACTCAGCTTAGAGGGAACACTGATACCAACCCAATTGTTGCTGGTAAGCAACACATATAGGGACTCTAGCTGAGTACACAATCCATGACACACACAAAACCCAGAAAAAGTTATAATCATTACAGTTATGGAATTTCATACTGTGGCAGATTTCAAAGAAAACAATACAATGTCACAGAGTTGTATGTTTGAAGTAAACAACCATTCAGACAGTATCAATCCTACCAGATTCAAAAAATTTCCCTTTTGAATTATTCAACTTCCACGGAAGCTTCCCCCACTTAATCCAGTCTTGCAGGTAGTCACTAGCCTGATTGCCAGCAATGAGTGGAACTCACTTTGTCCCACACTGTATTGTTTTGGACAACACACTTTGTCCCACACTGACTCAAAGCCTCTGCTGCCAGACTGTCATATCAAAGAAAAAGCATTAATACCACCTTGCTTACGTAACTACTTACCTGAAGCCTTCCCTCCCCCCCCCCAAGGAATGCCATCAAGAAACATTCATCTTAAATTTTCCCATAAGTTACAGATATGTACACTAATAAAAAACATTGCACACAACTTTTTAGGGGGCCGTCTTTATTTTGAGTAAACACAGCATTAGTTATTGATCAGATGAGCTGGACACTAGGAAAAAAGTTAACCAACCATGTTCATCAGTTG
>NW_015171503.1:1001705-1004264 GCF_001447785.1 Gekko japonicus | reverse complement strand
CTCTAGCAAGGGAGCACAGCTACTGTATACCCTTGACCGAAATATGGTACATTCCTTCTATCTGGGATGGTTGTCCTCTTCCACTAAAAGTACAGCTTCATGCAGCACATGGAGCAGTGCAGGAGGGAGAGGACACCCACCTAGGCAGCCAGATCAGCCAAATCAACCCTGGTGATCAATGGTGTGTGACAGATGTCCAGACCAGCAGCCGAATAGGTTCCCCCCCCCCATCTTCATTTCCTTTTAATTTTTATGATATGACTGTACTACAAGCAAAGCTGCACAAGTTTCATTTTATCCCCCTGTGAACATAACATCATCTCTAAGAGATGCTGAGGTCTTGTCTTGCTAATAAATTTCTTAATTCAGTGGAAATGTTTATACACCATTGTTTACAAGTCCAGGCCAAACTATTGCTGTTCCAGCAATTACAATGGGTTATCTGCCCTCACTAGTGGTGACTCAGAGTTTAGGAGTAGTGGAACAACATGGAAAATCTCCAGCTGGCATTAAGAAAAAGTCTCTAGCCTGAATGTGACAACTGAGGTTTTATCCTTTTTCCCATCATCCCAAATCTCTGCAACATATCTCCCTTATTATGTTTTAAACAAGTAAACTTTCTCGGAACATCAGTTAAGAGGCTGGAATCTTCTATGCACTAAAAAAAAAAAAAGGAATTACATGTTCCTGTATAGCATGCATCATACCAGGGAATAACTCTCTTATGCCAGCCTTCCCCTAAGCCAGTGAAGCTCAACGGGGGCCATCAGGAGTGATCTACAAATCTTAGAGGCATTCAGAGTATAAAACAGCCATTTCTCCTCACTTGCAATAGCTTCAGACAACCCATGGAGAGTAGTTTATATTGCTCATTTCATTCCTGGGATAAATCCCAGATTTAAAGAGCCTTAAAGTGGTACAAAGCAAATAGGGTACAGGCATCTATGAACTGTGGCTGAGCTTGGTAACCAACTTATTTTCTGCTAGCCAGCTGCAAACTCCATCACAGTATTACTTGGAACAGTATGATAAATCTTTGACAAATCAGACCTTGCGCTGTCTTGAGGAAAGCAATTCTTTAAACTTAAAAGGCTTCACATCTATTTGCATGAAATGGGGTTTTACTTTTAAGATGTAAATATTTTTGTAACTCATTGGTTTGCCCTTTCAAATTCTTTAAAAAGAACAGTTAAACTCTTGTCCAAAACAGTACAAGAGTGAAGACTGACACATTTTGAGTAGCAGAAATTCAGAGCCTGCCGTCAGGCAACAGTTTTTTCAGACTAGGGGAGGGGGCACAGAACCTTAGTGGTATCGCTAAACTGCATGCAGAATATTCTCCAAGCTCAGGCACTGGCATCTCCAGGGAAAAAAGATCTGTGGTAAGACTGTCAGGCCCAATTTGGTAGGCAGCTGAATCCTGTCATAGCTATATACATCCTGTTCAAAGGTTGCTCCTAGAAGAGATTACTTCTTTGTTTTGACCTTAGCAGCAGAATTTGAAATAGCTGCAAGAAAGTCTGGTATTCTCATTAGAGTATGGATCTTAAGGAACAAGGGGATATATATTGTTCTATCGATTAGAAGGCAGCTTACCGACTTGAAGATTAAAGGGAACCTGTTAACAATTACTGGGACTTAAGCTTTAAAACATTTCATGTTTGGATGAGGATTCAATTGCCTCCCATAATCTTGATGACGTCATATGGAATTTTTGTGTATTGAAAAGTTCTTTGTGCACATCTGAGGAAGACATGAAATCAGTACTTTATCAAGAGTGTCATCACATCTTAATATTCTTTGTATATAATGTTTAGTGTCACATAGTGTTTTGTTCCATGGATCCTTTGCATACATCCTTCTTGAGCCTTTTTTTCTTTGGTTTCGAACTGATATTGAGAACCTGCTCCATCCTGTTTTCCCTTTGAAAAAAAATTAGGACAGAAAGGGAAGAAGAAAACTCAAAAGACAGATGCAGTTGCTTTGAGACATAACAACATGGGCTGAAAGTGAGAGGAAAAATCAGCTGCAGGCCATGAGCTCCAATGCTCCTAAAGCAAATTCCTTTGCCTGAAAAGCAAAAATCAGGAAGAAAAACTTCTTTGCTACTAGCAACCTGGCAACGGTTCTTGTGGAACACTTAGAGGGGACATTTTTTTAAATTGTCTTTATTAATTTTAATTTAACATACAATGCATTAAGCAAAGATAGAGTGTAACACAGTGCATCAGACTACAGCAGCAGTATGTAAATGGAGAGATTCGAACCTATAGGGTTAACAACTTGAGATAGAGAGGGTTGGGGGGGGAGAATGTCTAGGGCTTGTAAGTAGGAGACAACAGGGTACCAGGTTGACACAAACTTGGAGAGATGTGGTGTGTCTGATTGTGAACTCTTGAGTGAATCAGAAATTTTTGCCATTACATAATGTTCCCAAAGTTTGTCCTGCCAGGCTGCTACTGATGGTGCTGCAGGGGATTTCCAGTTAGTAGCAATGGTTAAGTGGGCTATTGCCAGGAAAGTCGAGATGAGTTCTCTTTTATGATCCTGAATGGAGTC